>NW_022589724.1:21667060-21687120 GCF_004348235.1 Phoca vitulina | reverse complement strand
CACCCAGTGCGCCATGCAGTACGTCACGTGCCCTCCTTAATACCCATCACCAGGCTAACCCATCTCCCCACCCCCCCTCCCCTCTAAAACCCTCAGTTTGTTTCTCAGAGTCCATAGTCTCTCATGGTTCATCTCTCCCTCCGATTCCCCCACCTTCATTTTTCCCTTCCTTCTCCTAATGTCCTCCATGCTAGTCCTTATGTTCCACAAATAAGTGAAACCATATGGTAATTGACTTTCTCTGCTTGACTTATTTCACTTAGCATAATCTCCTCCAGTCCCATCCATGTTGATGTAAAAGTTGGGTATTCATCCTTTCTGACTGCATCATTATTTGTAATAGTGAAAGTTTCGGAACCCCCTAATCATCCAGCCATGGTGAAACGCCATATACATCATGGACGTTTTTTGTGATGTAATCTCAGAGAGCCAAATGTTCAGGAAGAGATAATAATATGGAGACAACTCATGTTATAAGATTAAGCAAAAAAAGTATATATAATTGTACCAGCAGTGTTTTCTCGACATAGTAAGACAAAAAGTCATTAGAAAAAGATAAGTGGGAAATACTGTAAAGTCTTATCAATAATTTTCTTTATAAGGAGGGATAGTGCATGTTTTCTTTTTTCCTATTTGTCTATGTTTTACAAATTTACTATAATGAGCATGTATTATTCTGCAGTTGAGACAAATGAAATAACCCAGAGTTTAAAAACCAAAGAATCAAGGACTTGTCCATAACTAATAATCACTCTTTGTCACAATCTAAGATCTGATCCCTGTAGTGTGTTTTGGGGCCGGTCTTCTGAACTCTCTGTGCCTAGTTTTTCCCCTAGAATTCTTCTTGTTCTCTCAGTCCCAGCAAAGACTGTGTCTTCTTGGTTCAGCCTTCTCTGTGTGTAGGTTAGCCCCTCTCAGTGAGTTGCTTCCAAAGCTGGGCTTGGAAATGGTCCCTGAAACTCGGAGCACTTGACCCTTCCATCTCTTGTGAGCATTGCTTATAGGTGAGGGGGACCTGTTAGTCATAGACCGAGCTGATACCTGGCTTCATCCCAGAACCCGAGTTCTGTCTGATGTTCTTTTGGAGATTCCCACTTTGTGGTTTGAATCTGCTTGGATGCTTATACCCACTAATCAGGTCACCCTGTAGGGATTGCTGGCCATTGCTGGCCATTCCTTCTTCCATGTTGAGCTGTATCCTTGGCCAGTTGATCTTATTCTACTTCTGTGCAGTCAGGCATTCTCTGTTTATTGAACCTGCTCGTGATGCCGAGCATCCATCCTACCTTGAGCATGAGTTTTCAAAATTGCAGTGGAGAAGTGCAGGGAGAAGGCATTTCAGAGAGCCTGAGCTTCCAGTCTGGGGTAGGACCCTTTACAGAATAGAGCATCTTCTCCAGCCTGAGAGCCTCCACAGAGCCCCCTTTATGTCCCTGTTCCTCAGGCTATAGATGAAGGGGTTCAGCATGGGGGTGACCATCGTATATACCACAGATGCCACCATTCCAGTGTCTGCTGAGTAGGAGGATGAGGGCTGAAAATACACCAGAAAGACAGTTCCATAGAAGAGAGTGACCACTGTCAGGTGAGAGCCACAGGTCGAGAAGACTTTGTGCTTCCCCCCAGCCGAGGGGACCCTGAGGATGGTGTGCATGATGTGGGCATAAGAGACCAGGACACAGGTGAGAGGGACCACGCCCGAGAGGGCTGCTTCAGCAAACATCATGACCTGAAAGATCTGGGTGTCTGAGCAGGCAAGTTTGAGGAGAGGGAGAAGGTCACAGAAAAAGTGTGGGATGGAATGGGAGGCACAGAAGGAGAACTGAGACATGAGGAGGGTGAGGGAGAAGGCCAGGAGGTGGGCGCAGAGCCAGGATGCGGCGACCAGCAGCAGGCAGCGTTGGGGACACATGATCGTGGTGTAGTGGAGAGGAAGACAGATGGCCACGTAGCGGTCATATGCCATCACGGCCAGCAGGAAGTCGTCCAGCAGGGCCAGTGCCATGAAGAAGTACATCTGCACGAGGCACCCAGTGTGGGAGATGATATGGTGTTGTGTGAGGATGTTCACCAGCACCTTGGGGACAATGGTGCAGGAGAGGCAGGTATCGATGAGGGACAGGTTGGCCAGGAAGAAGTACATGGGGGTGTGGAGGTGCTGGTCAGCAACTATGGCCAGGATGATGAGCAGGTTCCCCAACACGGTCACCAGGTACATGCCCAGGAAGAGCCCAGACAGGAGAGGCAGCTGCTCTGGGTGTTCAGAGAAGCCCAGGAGCAGGAAGTCAGCGATGCTGGTGTGGTTTCTGATTGCCATTTATAGTAGCCAAATTGCAGGAAAATCTTGCTTAAATGTACATAGACTCCAACAGGTTATACCATTCAACGCTTTTCCTCTGTTTTCTATGTTCTTTTTAAATGTCACTAAAATGCACTCCTGTCTCTCATTGGTGAGCACATAAACATGTACAGAGCTGAGAACTATGGACAGTAGCAACAGGAGATCTTATTGGGGGTGAAGTTTGCATTTTAGGTGTCTCATAAATTGTTCTATAGACCTCCTGGATGAGGCTGAACTGGAGCTTAGCTAGGAAGAAACTTCCTAGGTCTTAGTCCACTCTCCACTTTTTTAAAAACGAAAATCTCAATTTCATAGGCTTAGAGGTCTGAATAAGATATCTCGGGGAGGGGCATTTACTAGACAACTATTAAGGGGAGTCCTCTCTGTCTAAACCATTACTATTTATATTTTGGGTAAATTATTTACATCCTTTGAGCCTCATTTTCTTTACCTGTAAGATGTAGACATAAACCTACCATATGGGACTGTTGAATGCATCAAAATACCAGAATCACTTAAAGGTTTTTTCAGGACCTGTGATGTAAAATCCAAATTGAGAGATTTTTATCTCATGCATTTGGATGTATGGAAGGATGAAGTCACAAACACGCAGTGGCAGCCATGCTCTCTGATGTGGCGATAAGATACATTCTCTCTGGGTGTGACAAGCCTTCCTTGGGCCCCAGCCTCCTTGTGGGCTGTGATGTTGAACAAGTCTGCTCAGTGTGTCTGGCCTGAGTTTCTGCATCTGCTTAAAGAGGATAATAATGCCAAAATCAGAAGGTGGTTGAGGATTAAACTAGATGAGGATTGTACAGAACTAGAACAGTGACTGGCTTATATCTAGTGCTCGTCAAATAGTAGCTTTCCCTGATATGATTGTTTTCTCTTGACAGAGGTAACAAAAGGAGGCTGCCTTCTGGAGTGACCAGCTAGTCCTTCATGTTTGCCCAGGACTTTTCTGCTTTCAAAACTAAACATCTCACTTCCGGGAAACACCCTCAGTCCTGAGCAAATTGGACTTTTTCTTGGTCCCTGTCTGTGGGAAGCTGAGTTTTGGAAAACTGTGAAGTTTCATATATAGAGTTGTAAGTGCCATTGTCACCAATGTCACCATCATGCTCTTGGGTGGCATTGGCTCTGACCTAGTAGTACCATGGCAAAGCTTGCACTCAGACATGTGACATGTGCGGGCCCAGGGGTGAGTCCCAGGTGTACCATCATGGCCACATCATTTGCCTTCTCAGAACCTTGATTGGAAAATGAGCCTAAATAAATCTATTGCAAATACTTCTGATACTTAAAAAAAAAAATGAGCTAGGGCGTGCTGACCTATTCATTGTTGTGGAGACTGTTTCGCTCCTCGGGTGGTGGTATAGACTGATTCTGGAAGCCACTCCCGTCATCCAGTGGGCTGAGAGGGAGTGGTCCATGCATAGTCCAGGGGTCTTGAGCACTGTTATCGCACAGCTCCAATGTCTTGGCCACTGCCAGGGACTTGGGGACCCCTGATCTGGAGTGACCAGGCTGGACTCTCAGGGAATTCATGGATATCAAGTCAAGGCTCTCCTTGTGGTGGTTAAGCGAGCCAAGTTGTATTTGCCTGAGACCAAGGAAGGGACGGGAAAGGAGGAAGGAATAGGGGAGGAGGAGAAGGAAGGGTGTGTGTGTGTGTGTGTGTGTGTGTGTGTGTGTGTGCGTGTGCGTGTGTGTGTGTGTGTGTGTGTGACTAGTGCCTCCCATCTCTACCCACCTCAGATCTTACCTGGAAATTCTGACCATCCTCAGATTTTGCCACCATCACTAGGTGTTGGGTCTGTCTTGCCTATTTGGTTTGCTTTCCCTTCTTCTCCTCAAGAGGACTTGCTATGGGGCGCCTGGGTGATGCAGTTGGTTAAGTATCTGACTGGGCTCAGGTCGGGATCTCAGGGTCGTGGGATTGAGCCCCACGTCGGGCTCTGTGCTCAAGGTGGAGTCTGCCTGGGACTCTCTCTCTCTCTCTCTCTCCCTCTGCCCCTCCCCCAACCTCTAAAACAAATAAATAAATCTTAAAAATAAAAAGAGGTCTTGCTACAACCTCAGTGTTCTTCCTCCCCTGTAGCAGCAGCATGGACTGAAGAGTTGGAGCTGGAGCAACCCATCCTCAGGAGTAGGAGCCAGGAGGAGGATCTCCTGGCTCCTCTTTTCACATGGAGTATCTCCTGGGACCTAATCCCCAATCTCCTAGTTAGAGACAAGATGGGGCAAATGTCCAACCTCCCAGCTGGCCCTTTGGGCCCTGGATTTGTGAGTCCCAGCAGTGTCAGGAGCACCTTTGTCTCAGAGTGACCAAGTCTGTGACTCCTGAGAGTACAAAAATAGTGATCTGAAGGGACACCTGCACCCCAGTGTTCATAGCAGCAATGTCCACAATAGCCAAACTGTGGAAAGAACCAAGATGTCCATCAACAGATGAATGGATAAAGAAGAGGTGGTGTGTATACACACACACACACACACACACACACACACACACACACACATACCCACACACACAATGGAATATTACTCAGCCATCAAAAAGGATGGATTCTTGCCATTTGCAGTGGTGTGGATGGAACTAGAGGGTATTATGCTAAGTGCAATAAGTCAGTCAGAGAAAGACAAATATCGTATGATTTCACTCATATGTGGAATTTAAGAAACAAAACAGATGAATGTAGGGGAAGGGAAGGAAAAATAAAATAAGACGAAATCAGAGAGGGAGACAACCCATGAGAGACCCTTACCTCTAGGACAAACTGAGGGTTGCTGGAGGGGAGGTGTGTGGGGGGTGGGGTAACTGGGTGATGGGCATTAAGGAGGGCACGTGATGCAGTGAACACTGGGTGTCACACACAACTGATGAATCACTAAATTCTGCCTCTGAAACTAATAATGCGCTATATGTTAATTAAGTTGAATTTAAATAAAAAATTTAAAAATTTGAGTATAGTTGACACACAATGTTACATTAGTTTCAGGTGTACAACATAGTGGTTCAACAACTCTGTAGGTCATGCTGTGCTCACCACAGGTAAGCTGCCTTCTCTCACCAACAACACTGTTACAGTAGCATTGACTGCGTTCCCTGTGCTGTACCTTTTGTTCCTGTGACTTCTTCATTTCATAACTGGAAGCCTGTACCTCCCACTCCCCTTCGCCCATTTTGTCTGCTCCCCACCTCCCTCCCCTCTGGCAACCATTCGTTTGTTCTGTATTTATAGCCTGATTCTGCTTTTTGTTTGTTTATTCATTTGTTTCGTTTTTTTAGATTCCACATGTAAGTGAAATCATATGGTATTTGTCTTTGTCTGGCTTATTTCACTTAGTGTGATACCCTCTAGCTCCATCCATGTTCAAGTTTATGTTTTTGACATTCATTCATATTGATACTTGTATCTACAGGTCATTTTTTTTTATTATGTTAATCACCATACATTACATCATTAGTTTTTGATGTAGTGTTCCATGATTCATTGTTTGCATATAACACCCAGTGCTCCATGCAGAATGTGCCCTCTTTAATACCCATCTACAGGTCATTCTTTTTCACCGATGCATAAGAAAGGTTCACATTGTCCTACCTAATATCTTTAGGGCTTTTCATTTTGGAATTCAGAATCTTTCTAATTTTAGATATATAAGAGTGTACATATTTATGATGATTTGATATGCATATATTTTGTGGAATGATGACTTCACAGAGTTACCATTTTTGTTTTGTGGTGAGAATGCTCAAGATTATTTACTCTCCTGGCAAATTGCAAGTGTATAATACAGTATTGTTAACTATCGTCACCATGCTGTACATTAGATCCCAGAACTTATTCATCTTATAGATGAAAGCTTGTACTCTTTGAAGGTCCATTTAATCATCCGCCATACCTTTTCTTTTCCTCTCCAGGAAGGTGACTACATTTTTTCCCTCCCTCTTTTATATCCAGTCCCCTTAGTTCCTCCTGGGTAAAGTTGTATTTTTTCCCCCAACTTTTCTTCACTTGTTCCTTCACATCCCACAGCTTTAGATTGTATTTCAGAAGTTTGAAGTGCTGAACAGCATTCCTTTTTTTTTTTTTTTAAAGATTTTATTTATTTATTTGACAGAGAGAGACACAGCGAGAGAGTGAACACAAGCAGGGGGAGTGGGAGAGGGAGAAGCAGGCCCCCCACCGAGCAGGGAGCCCGATGCGGGGCTCCATCCCAGGACCCTGAGATCATGACCTGAGCCAAAGGCAGACGCTTAATGAATGAGCCACCCAGGAGCCCCTGAACAGCATTCCTCATGAAGATTCTCTTTGATAGTGAAATTCTGGGATGGAGGGAGGATGGATGGAGAAAAGAGGCTGGGGGGCATTTTGTTATTATGGATATTGGGGAGACCTTCTCTGTACTCACTGGAATTCCTAAGAAAGTTGACAACGTAGTGGTAAGGTCCTAAAGACCAGATCATTTATAGTGAAACACTTGGAAACACTGAAATAATTTCAGGAGACACTTGGACTGAACTCACTTAGAGGATGTATGACATTATGACTATTTCCCACCTCATTACAAATCTTCAAATGTTATTTGGGAAGGGTCCATAGACACACTTTCATATAATTTTGATGTAGTGGCTGAAATTTTCTGGGGCTTGTTATATGCAAGACACTGTTCCAAATACTTAAAACATAAATAATACATGTCTTAGGACACTTGTTACATCATTTAATCCCCACAACAATCCACTTTTCATATGAAAATTGAGGCACAGAGAGGTTAATGTACTTGCCCAAGATCATGGGGTTGGTAATGGTGGATTGGGCTTCCAGGCCAAGTCGTATAATTTCAGAACTAGGAAACAGAAGCTCAGAGGGGTTAAGTAAATGATTCAAAGTCATCAAATTCAGAATTTTTCCTTTGACACCCACAACCATGTAGTGGGATTATTTATTGTATCCATTATGTAGATGAGGAAAATGAGAGTTCAGGACACTTAGTGGCTTGATTATGGTCACACAGTTTGTGAGATCAAGTTGTAACTTAAGTTTTCACTCAGAATCTTAGGATCTTATTACTATGCCAGTGAAGCTGCCTTCTCTGACAAATATGTGAACAGCTTTGGAGATGTTATGAGCTGATCTAAAGGTAGTAAGAAGATCCACTAGCCAGACCCCAGGAGTTTGCGCATAAGATGAATAACTCATATGATGAGAACATTGACTTAACTGAGGCTTCGTATGAGCTGACCCATATCCCAACAGGTTAAAAAAAAATCACTACAGAAGTTTTTCTGGCTTTTCATCATACTTTTTACACAACACTGGTTATGTCTGTGACATGAGCCAGAGATTGCAAATGAAAAAAAAGGAAACCGTGTGTCTGATACAGTAAGACATCAATATCTGTGTCTCATTTTATTTATTTTTACCAAAAAGTATAATAACCTATTGCAATTGTCTCATTTCCACTTATTGGACTGTAATTAATTTTGAAGACGGAGCTATGATTGATGTATCTTTGCAATATTTTCATAATTCTGTACAGTTCCTGGCACATAGCAGGTGTTTCATGGGTTCTTGTTGAATGAATGAATGGGTTTTGCTATTCTACCCTTCTGATCAGCTTTTTCAAGGCCTGTTTCATGTCCTTATTCCTAAGACTGTAGATAAAAGGGTTCAGCATGGGGATAACTACTGTATAGATGACAGTGACCACACGGTCCTTTGTCACTGAGTAGGTGGATGAGGGGCGAATGTACACAAATATTATGGTTCCATAGAATAGCGCCACAATCATGAGGTGGGATCCACAGGTGGAGAAGACCTTGTACCTCCCTCCCCCGGAAGGGACCCTCAGAATGGCACGGGTGATAAAAACATAAGAGACAATGATCAAGATGAAGGGACTCATGGTCACCACGGAGCCCTCTGTGAAGGCCAAAAGCTCATTGACGGAAGTCTCAGAGCAGGAGAGCGTCAGCAGTGGCTGGACGTCACAGAAGAAGTGGTGGATGACGTTGGGCCCACAGAAGGAGAGGCGGGCCATGAGAATCGTGTGGGTGAGTGAGTGGAGGTGGGACAGCACCCAGGATGCCATCACCAGCAGGAGACAGCGCCGGGGGCCCATGGTCATCATGTAATGCGCAGGTTACAGATGGCCATGTAGCGGTCAATAGCCATGGCCGCCAGGAGGAAGCTGTCAGTGATCCCAAAGGCCACAAAGAAATACATCTGTGTGAGGCCCTGGGCAAGGGGAACCTTCTTGCTCTTGCTCGGCATGTTTGCCAGCGTCCTTGGCACAATGACACTTGTAAAGCAGATGTCCACCAGGGACAGGTTGGAGAGGAAGAAGTACATGGGGGTATAGAGGCGGGCATCCCCCCGGATGGCTGCAGTGATGACTGAGTTGCCAGCCACGTTGACCAGATACATGGCGAGGAAGCTGGCAAAGAGCCGGCCCTGCTCTTTGGGGTCACTGGTCAGTCCCAGGAGGAGGAATTCAGTCATACGGCTCTGGTTTCTCCTCAGCATTGATTTCCTGTAAGTAAAAAATATGAAGGAATGTTAGGTGTGTGTCCTGGCTTGGGATCTTCACTGTGGTAGAGGAGATAGCTTATAACTTGTTCCAGCTTGTGCCCTGCAGGAGGGGATTCATCCATGTAGCCCATCATATATTTTATGATATGACTGCATAGAATTGGTGTTGACTACCTTGATTTCAATTCCAACTTTGCATCTGACTAATTTTGTGAACTTGAACAAGGTACTTCATCTCTAGTTTTTTATCTAAAAGACAAAACTTATAATACCCATGTTCTTAGGCTATTCTGACAATACATGGTAAAGATCTTTGGGAAAATGTTCAGAAAGGAATCATTTTGTTTCATTTCCCAAGTTGTATCTAAGACACATATTTTGCTTTGTCTGGCCTCGGGTGTTTTGTTTTTTGAGAGGCAAAGAAAGAAGGTGGGGAGGGGCAGCAGGAGAGGGCGAAAGAGAATCTTAAGCAGACACCACACCCAGCATGGAGCCCAACACGGGGCTTGATCTCACAATCCTGAGATCATGACCTGAGCCAAAATCAAGAGTCGGACACTTAACCGACTGAGCCACCCAGGTGCCCTGGCCTCAGTTTCTGATCAGCCTGCTAACCTCTAGTTGCTTCTACCTCCTACTGGCCAGGATTTCTACCTTTTGCTCCCACTGTGTAAGGAAGGTAGGGTATCCTAAGTGCTCCCTATAGAGATCACATAAATACTGTAGAGTCTATATTCTTTGATCCAACCTTTCTTGAAAAAAAGTGGTTTTGGAATGCATTTGAGAATTTAATTATGGGGAAGAAGGTCAGACTAGGAGTGGTGGGGATCTAGAAATTTGACATGTCCATCGGGGTGTGGAACTGTCAAGTGTGAGTGAGAAGTTGAACTGTCTCTGGTAGAGAAAGCATAGTTTCCTAACATTGAGCTTGGTGGTTTAGGGAGGTGGGTGGCATCAAGGAAGACACAGAGGAATTAAATGATGAGTGCTCTTACAGGCAAGAAGAGTCCAAGGGGTGATACAGGCAATGGAAATGTGGGAAGATGCAGTATTCTGGCAAAAACACACTGAGAGGTATGCACAGAAAGGTGCTGAGGTTCAGGAATGGGTTCTTTGTCCTCCCAAAAGGCAAGAGCCAAGGAGAATAAGGCAAAGGTCCAGCCTGGCAGGAACTGAGGCACTAATCATCTATCTACCAAAGTAGGGACCCAGTTGAAGTGGGGCAAGACAAGAAACCAGTGGGACATAGAATTAGAACAAGCCAGCAGCCACCTGGGTTGATAGCGAGATGCTGAGTCACAGAACATACACTCAGTATGTCCACCATCATCTTTCTGGTACTTTTGACAATGAGTCAGAAACAAACTGAGTACTCCTGATATGTTTTTAATGCTTAGTGATCTTGACTGAAATTGGTGGCCCTACCCTTAGGAGAACTCAGGCTTTTTGTTTCCCTTTTAACATCTGCACATGGGCATGCATACAGCAGCATTGTTTTCTGAAGTGTTTCCTTTCTCTCTGAGATACTCGGTGCTCAGAAGGTCTGAATTGGATCCTTCCACTAGGCAAGGGGCCACTAAGGCCATCCAGACAGCATCCGGATAGGTCCATGGTGAAAGCACTACCAAGGCAGGGTCCAAGTCTATTTTGCTCCCCACTGTTTTCCACCTGGCTCATAGTAGTTGTGTAATAAATACTGGCCAACAGATTGAACCAGAAATGTCATCCCTGACCACTCCTAGTAAGACTGTGGGTTTTAGATTAGTAACTGGGAGACTAGACTCCTAGAATCAGGAGAGTTGATGGAAAAAAATTCATGATTTGGAAATTAGTTCTGGTTCAGATATTGGAACCAGAGTGATTCAGATAGTTCCTCTTAGAAATGGGGAAAATAAAATGTCATCTCTTGAAGTTTATTGTTAAGTTCAAGTAAGACAACATATCTGAAAAAGTGTTTGAGATCTATAATATTCTATGTAAATGCTGCTTATACTATGAATGATATTTCTTGTTAGTGTTCTGTACCTAATTGTGTACAGCTGAAAAATAGTAGATGTAATCTAGAGGAAGCCAGGCAGAGGGTAAGGGGGAGGGTAAGCCAGGGTAGTGTGCTTGGGGGAGGGGACTGATCAGTGGGAGGAGTATAAGTGCTAAGCTGGAGGGGACAGCAGAGTGACAGGGTGCAGACTCAGGACAAATTGGCCTTTCCTGGGAAGAGAGAGAAAAGAACAGAAAATCCTTAAGGATTTCTGATCCACTTAAAAAAAAAAAAAGAATTATCCTTAAGGATTTTCTGTTCTTTAGGATAATTCGTTTTTTTTTTTTTTTTAAGATTTTACTTATTTATTTGAGAGAGAGAGAATAAGAGAGAGAGAGAGAGAGAGCATGAGAGGGGGGAGGGTCAGAGGGAGAAGCAGACTCCCTGCTGAGCAGGGAGCCTGATATAGGACTCGATCCCGGGACTCGATCCCAGGACTTGATCCCAGGACTCCAGGATCATGATCTGAGCTGAAGGCAGTCGCTTAACCAATTGAGCCACCCAGGTGCCCCTCTTTAGGATAATTCTTATTGGAGTGTGTAGTTTTCTATGTAGCTACTGTAACAAATTACTGTTAATTTAGTAGCTTAAAACAACACAATTTTATTTCACAGTTCTGTAGGTCAGAAAGCTGAAAAATCAAGATGTTGACAAGGCTGTGTTCCATTCTGGAGACTCCACAGAAGAATCCAGCTCCTTACCTTTTCCAGCTTCTAGAAACTGTGCACATTCCTTGGTGAGTGGCTCCCTCCCTCTTGTCTTCAGTGCCAACAACGATGGGTGAGTCCTTCTTATGTTGCCATCTCTCTGGTTCTCTTTTGCCTCATTGTTCTACATTTAAGGACCCCGTGATTACACTGGGCTCATTTGGATAATTGAGGATAATCTCTTTATTTTAAGGTTTTGGACTTCTGGCTTCCAGAACTGTGAAAGAATAAATTTCTGTTGTTTTAAGCCACCAAGTTTGTGGTAATTTGTTATAGCAGCCCTAGGAAACTAATACAGAAGTCCTATGAAATATCAATGAAATAGACCCCTTGGCAAGACTAATCACACAAAAAAAGAATGCATGAAAAAATCATCAAGAAAGGAGAAATTATTTCAGGCATTAGAGATAAAATAAGTCTTATGCAATTGAAAATTTTATGAAAAATTTAAATGAAATAGGTACATTCTTCTAGAAACATACAAAATGTATAAGAATTAATTGAATAGACTAATCATTATTGAGAAATTATAAATGGTAGACAAAAACCTTCCCTTTCAAAAAATATCTGGCCCAAATGACTTTACGTTAAGTTCTACCAAACTTTCAAAATAGCTAATTCTGTTTTATGCAGATTGTTCCAGAAACTAGTAAACAAAGGGAAGAGGGTGACCTTCTGGCTGATTTTATAAGATTAGTGTAATACTGAGTGCAAAACCAGAATAAAAATAAGAAAAGAAAACTATAAGTCCATTTTGTTTATGTACATAATCTTAAATATGTAAAATCTTAAATAATGCAGTTTTTAAATGAATCCAAGATAGCACTAAAAATAATACATCATGAGCAAGTGGGATTTGTCCCAGTAATGCAGATTTCACAAAACTTCATCAATATACTTCTTCACATTAATAAAAGAAAGGAGAATAATATTACATGGTAATTTTCACTGAAACAGAACAATCGTTTTACAAAGTTTAATATCTGTCTACAGTGACCTCTGTTAGAGAACTAGGAACAGGGGATATTCTTAATTTGGTAAAAGCTATCTATACCCGAACGCTACACTAAATGAATAAACCTTAGATGTATTCCTTTTAAGATGAGAAGCAAGATTAGGATATCCATTATCACCACAAATGTTAAACATAGTATTGGAAATTCTGTCTAACACTATGAGAAAAGAAAAAGGTGGTAAAGGGATAAAGGGAAAAAAATATAAAACTTTCATTATTTAAAGAAGATAGGATCAGGGGCGCCTGGGTGGCTCAGATGGTTAAGCGTCTGCCTTCCACTCAGGTCATAATCCCAGGGTCCTGGGATGGAGCCCCGCATCGGGCTCCTTGCTTGGTGGGGAACCTGCTTCTCCCTCTCCCTCTATTGTTCCCCCTGCTTGTGCTCTCTCACTCTCTCTATCAAATAAATAAAATCTTTAGAAAAAAAAAAAGAAGATAGGATCATCTTGGAAAAAAGAATAGAATCAATTGACAAACTATTAGAACCAATAAGTGAGTTCAGCAGAGTGGCTGGATACATGATCCACTTAAAAAATCAATAGCATCTCTCTGGAATAGAATATAAATAACCAATAGAATAGACTAGAAATAACCAATCAGAATATGTAGTAATAAATAAGATGTTATTCACTGTTGCAGCACAAACTCTAAAGCTCTAGGAATTAATTTATCTAAGAATACACAAAACTACCATGTGGAAGCCAAGTCTAATAAAGGGCATATAGATAATTAAAACAAGTGGAAAGAAATCCATCTTCTTGGATGGAATGAATAATATTACAAAGATGTTATTTCCCACATTAATCTATAAGTTTAATTCACTCTCAATTAAAATATATGTTGGATTTTTTGAAGTCATTGATAAATTTAGTCTCAAATTTACATATAACGATAAAGATCAGGAAATAGCTTAAGTCATATTTGAAAATAGAAAGTAAAAAGAGGGCATTTGTCTTATTAGAGATTAAGAATAACATTCATAGTAATAAAAACAGTGTGGTTTTGGTGCAAGAACAGGTAAAAGACCAATGGGAAAAACTAGATAGCTCAGAGGGAGACCTGTGTTTATATAAGACCTTAATACAGGAAAATGGTGGTACTAAAAACCAATGGGAGAAAGGATAGACTGTTTGGAAGTATTGGGAACATTGGCTCATTATTTTGAAGATTATAAAAAAATTGCTATCTAATATCATGTATAAAGGTGGATTATGGGCTTATCTGTGGTAACACATGAATCTATAAAGTTAATAGAAAAAAACTGTAGGAGAATATCTATGAGCTAGAGAGGAAAGAACTTAAATAAGACACTTAACCTTAAAAAAGGCAAAAATAAATTGCAGCATAATTATGAATTAAGCTAACAGACATATGAAAGGCTGGGGGATGATATTTGCAATGTGTAACAGGTGAGGTACTAATAGGGGGAACCGGCAATGATCACTTTCACATCAGAAAGAGAAATCTATGAATCCCAATAGAAAAATGAGGAAGAAAGCCAAAAGGCTAATAAGCCCGTGAGGAAATGCTCAAATCCATTGGTTATCAGAGAAATGGCAAAACAGACAATGAGATTTCACTTTACATTTGTTAGCCCAGCAAACACTAGAAAGGAGAATAAAGACAACTCTTGCAAAGGGATGTGGCAATGTAGGGATCCTTGGGCACTGCTGGTTGGAATGTAAAACTGGTACGTGTAAAACAATAAACTCGTAAAACAATGCTCAAAGAACAAACTGGCATGATTTAGTCAAGTGAATGACTATCCCATGGCCCTGCAATCCTGCTCCTAGACAGATATCCCAGAGAGATTGGTACCCAGGCAAATAAAAGGTTATGGAGGAGGATGTGTCTGCAGTGTCAATTGCAGTGATGGGGAGTTTGCAGCAACCTGGCTGTACATCACTAGGCTAGTAAACGTGATAGGAGCACACCATGGGTATAGCGCAGCTGTCTAGAAATGACGTACTAGAATTACTCATAGCCATGCTGGTAGATTTTAGAAACATAATCTGAGTGAAAAAGTAAGAAAACGAATGAGATCTATAACACAAGATATTTTATATAAATTAAAAATGCAACAGAAATGGTGATCACTTCATGACGTGTACCTAGATCAGTACGTCACATTGTACACCTCAAAAATAATTTAAAAACGTAATGAAATAAGGATATCCATACACAAAGTTGAACACTAAGTATATTAGAATGGAGGAGGGCAGCAGTGGGGAGTGGGTATAAATGTTCACGGGTGAGTGAGGAAGCAAACAAATAAAAGAAGAAGGGGCCCAATGTTGGCAATATGCCACGAACTGGGGTATGTGGTCAACTCAGCGCTTTGCATCTGAAGTCTATGAATAAGAAAAAAGAATATCAAGTCTTAAATAAAACTCAGGGATTTCTCTTCCTTTCTACTTGTCAGAGCGTGAACCCATCAGGAGCACAGATGCTAGGTCATCCGCTAAAATACTGCCAGTAAATGGAGTCCACTGTCTCCTAAATTGTGCCCCTTGCCCGTTTGCAATCCAAATTGGGTAAGTCCATACCTCTTGGATTGAAATGGAAGAGCCAAGCATTCTGTTAAGCCTAGCAGTACTAGCATCCTGTCAGCTGGCTTTTCTCTTTGTTAATGATGTTAGGTATGCTTTTCTCTTATGGATTGATGGATTGATTTATAATTCACTTAATAAATTTTCACCAAGTGCCAGGAGACAACCTAAACATTGGCAACACAGAAGAATCAGATACCATGATAGCCCTTCTGATGTTTGAAAACAATGACCATGTCCCCAGGTTTCTTCTCTGGCTACCCTTCCTTACCCAACAGGACTTGGTATTAAGTCATCCCACCATCTACAGTCACCTTTTTAAGCTTCTGGCTGGCATGGCTAAAGCTCCCTGTTCCTTTTAGAATGTAAGTTCCTGGGGGTCATTTATAAAATTCTAGGCTGTTGGAGATGGAAGCGATCTTAGAATTTACCCATTTTGTAAGTTTCCAAACTGCTTCTCTGGGGACTCAGAGGCCACCCCAAGAGGGATCGGGAAGCTGAGGGGAAGGCTGAATGGGAGGTTCTCTGGGTCTCTTTCTCTAATCAGAGCAATTCGGCTATCAGTGTGTTTTACAGATTGAAATACTGCATAAGAAATATTATGAAGATGTAGTTGAAAACAGTGTACTCATTTATGTAGGGAAAACTTGAGGCCCAGAGAACAAGTGATTTATCCAATACCACAGACTCCCTTACCGCTCTCCTGTGTCAGCTCATGGCCCATGCTCTTCTGAAGGTGTTCAGAGGTCAGGGTGAGGCCATAGAATCTGGAGCCTTCTCAGCAGGCCTGGCTTTGGGGAAAACCAGGGGCCAGGCTGGGTCTCCCTGACAGCATCAGACTAGCTACATCTGTTTCATTCCAAGTGCAGAACTTCTTTCCTTGGGGTCTTACCTGCCAGTAACAAATCTTTCCTGTGTTAAATAAATGGAGAAGGAGAAACACAGGAGTGTGGAGACCATGGCATTGGAAGCTTAGGTATATGACCTGATTTGTGGTTTCAGCTGTGCTGAGCCTCAGATTTTGTCCTTGTAAAAAGAGGATGTAGGATGTCATACAACATGATTTCTTAGTTTCTAATGCTCCAGGGTTTGTAGGACTTGGGCATAGCCATGGGGTGGAAGATAGCAGCTACTTACTCAGGAAAGGGCTGGTGACCTCCAGGGTGGCCATTCAAGAGTCCAGGCATCTTCTCCTCAGCCTCACTGGCCTTGGTGATTAGTGGGGACATGCGGACTGGGGAGATAGACAGAGCTCTCATATCAAGCGAGGAAGGACAAGATCTGGGCTTGGTGTGGGAGCTGACAGGACTCACTACACCCTGAATGTTGTGTGTGTGATTGTCATCTCAGACACTTCTCTTCCTTTAGAGAAGTAATCTTACAGTGTAGCCTCAGGCATCTGGAACCCAAGGCCTTCTCGCATCCCCATCTACCATCACTGGCCTTGCCGACTTACTCAAATGATGAGGAAGGGTGAAGAACCGGAAGGAGGTGATTGCCTTTCACATAAATCATCCCAAGGAGGCAGACAGTCTTTCCATCCACTGCCCCTGGGGGAGCTCATTAAGAAGAAAGCCTTGAGGAAGATAGTAGAGACTAAGGAATCTCTGCATTCCAGGGTGACAAAGTTTCTTTGAATCTCACATAATTAGTGGCTTGTTACCATTGTGATTTTGAGGAGATTGAGGTAGGTAAATAGAGAAGGCTTGGGCCTGGGGTCATCCCTGGGATGCTGGGGAGTGATGTGTGGTGCCGTGGAAAGGATCCTAAGAGTGAAGATCCTTGGGTTCTAGTCAGCCAGTGAGTAGTTATGATTTGGTGCAAACTCTTAGCCTCTCTGAATTTTAGGTTTGTCATCTAGATTTTAGTACCTGTATGGCAGAGCGGGTTGCCTAGAGAATTAAATAAACTCAAGAATATATTCATATAATAATAATAATAAATTTATCAAATGCTTATGTAACATTTTATATGTCTTCTTTTTTTAACTTTATTTTATTATGTTATGTTAGTCACCATACAATACATCATTAGTTTTTGATGTAGTGATCCACGATTTATTGTTTTCATATAACACCCAGTGCTCCATGCAGTACGTGCCCTCTTTAATACTCATCACTGGGCTAACCCATCCCCCCACTGCCCTCCCCTCTAACACCCTCAGTTTGTTTCTCAGAGTCCATAGTCTCTCATGGTTCATCTCCCCCTCTGATTCCCCCCCTTCATTTTCCCCTTCATTCTCCTAATGTCCTCCCTGCTATTCCTTATGTTCCACAAATAAGTGAAACCATATGATAATTGACTTTCTCTGCCTGACTTACTTCACTTAGCATAATCTCCTCCAGTCTCATCCATGTTGATGTAAAAGTTGGGTATTCATCCTTTCTGATGGCTGAGTAATAGTCTATTGTATATATAGGCCACATCTTCTTTATCCATTCATCTATTGAAGGGCATCTCGGGGGGCGCCTGGGTGGCTCAGTCATTAAGTGTCTGCCTTCGGCTCAGGTCATGGTCCCAGAGTCCTGGGATCAAGCCCCGCATTGGGCTCCCTGCTCCGCGGGAAGCCTGCTTCTCCCTCTCCCACTCCCCCTGCTTGTGTTCCCTCTCTCGCTGTCTCTCTCTCTGTCAAATAAATAAATAAAATCTTTTAAAAAAAAAAAAGGGCATCTCGGCTCTTTCTACAGTTTGGCTATTGTGGACATTGCTGCTATGAACATTGGGGTGCATATGGCCCTTCTTTTCACTACATGTGTGTCTTTGGGGTAAATACCCAAGAGTGCAATTGCTGGGTCATAGGGTAGCTCTATTTTTAAATTTTTGAGGCACCTCCACACTGTTTTCCAAAGTGGCTGTACCAGCTTGCATTCCCACCAACAGTGTAAGAAGGTTCCCCTTTTTCCACAACCTCTCCAACATTTGTTGCTTCTTGCCGTGTCCATTTTTGCCATTCTAACTGGTGTAAGGTGGTATCTCAATGTGGTTTGGATTTGAATTTCCCTGATGGCTAATGATGATGAACATTTTTTCATGTGTCTGTTAGCCATTTGTATGTCTTCTTCAGAGAAGTGTCTGTTCATGTCTTCTGCCCATTTTTTGACTTGATTATTTGTTTTTTGGGTGTTGAGTTTGAGAAGTTCTTTATAGATCTTGGATACCAGCCCTTTATCTGTAGTGTCATTTGCAAATATCTTCTCCCACTCTGTGGGTTGCCTCTTTGTTTTGTTGACTGTTTCCTTTGCTGTGCAGAAGCTTTTTATCTTGATGAAGTCCCAAAAGTTCATTTTTGCTTTTGTTTCACTAGCTTTTGGAGATGTTATCTTGAAAGAAGTTGCTGTGGGCGATGACAAAGAGGTTACTGCCTATGTTCTCCTCTAGGATTTTCATGGATTCCTGCCTCACATTGAGGTCTTTCATCCACTTTGAATTTATCTTTGTGAATGGTGTTAGAGAATGGTCGAGTTTCATTCTTCTGCATATGGCTGTCCCATTTTCCCAGCACCATTTATTGAAGAGACTGTCTTTTTTCCATTGCATATTTTTTCCTGCTTTGTCAAAGATTATTTGACCATAGAGTTGAGGGTCCATATCTGGGTTCTCTATTCTGTTCCATTGGTCTGTATGTCTGTTTTTGTGCCAGTACCATGCTGTCTTGGTGATCACAGCTTTGTAATATAGCTTGAAATCAGGCAACGTGACGCCCCCAGCTTTGTTTTTCTTTTTCAACATCTCCTTGGCGATTCGGGGTCTTTTCTGATTCCATACAAATTTTAGGATTGTTTGTTCCAGCACTTTGAAAAATGTCATTGGAGTTTTGATCGGGATGGCATTGAAGGTATAGATTGCTCTGGGTAGCATAGACATTTTAATAATGTTTAGTCTTCCGATCCATGAGCATGGAATATTTTTCCATCTTTTTGTGTCTTCTTCAATTTCTTTCATGAGTGTTTTGTAGTTCCTAGAGTATAGACCCTTTACCTCTTCGGTTAGGTTTATTCCGAGGTATCTTATGGTTTTTGGTGCTATTGTAAATGGAATCGTTTCTCTAATTTCTCTTTCTACAGTTGCATTGTTAGTGTATAAGAAAGCAACTGATTTCTGTGCATTGATTTTGTATCCTGCCACATGACTGAATTGCTGGATGAGTTCTAGTAATTTGGGGGTGGAGTCTTTTGGGTTTTCCACATAAAGTATCATGTCGTCTGCGAAAACAGAGAGTTTGACTTCTTCTTTGCCAATTTGAATACCTTTTATTTCTTTTTGTTGTCTGATTGCTGTTGCTAGGACTTCTAGTATTATGTTGAACAACAGTGGTGAGAGTGGGCACCCTTGACGTGTTCCTGATCTTAAGGGAAAGGCTCTCAGCTTTTCCCCATTGAGGATGATATTCGCTGTGGGTTTTTCATAGCTGGATTTTATGAGCTTGAGGAATGTTCCCTCTATCCCTATACTCTGGAGAGTTTTAATCAGGAAAGGATGTTGTATTTTGTCAAATGCTTTTTCTGCATCGAGAGGACCATATGGTTCTTCTCTCTCCTCTTATTAATGTGTTCTATCACATTGATTGATTTGCGAATGTTGAACCACCCTTGCATCCTGGGGATAAATCCCACTTGGTCGTGCTGGATGATCCTTTTAATGTATTGTTGGATCCTATTAGCTAGGATTTTGTTGAGGATTTTGGAATCCATATTCATCAGGGATATCGGTCTGAAATTCTCCTTTTTGTTGAGGTCTTTGCCTGGTTTGGGGATTAAGGTAATGCTGGCCTCATAGAATGAGTTTGGAAGTTTTCCTTCTGTTTCTATTTTTTGAAACAGCTTCAGTAGAATAGGTATTATTTCTTCTTTGAATGTTTGGTAGAATTCCCC
>NW_022589724.1:21512462-21657060 GCF_004348235.1 Phoca vitulina | reverse complement strand
CCACCCCATCCCTCCCCCACCCCACCAGTCCAGCAACCCTCAGTTTGTTTCCTGAGATTAAGAATTCCTCATATCAGTGAGGTCATATGATGCATGTCTCTGATTGACTTCTTTTGCTCAGCATAACTCCCTCCAGTTCCATCCACTTCGTTGCAAATGGCAAGATCTCATTCCTTTTGATGGCTGCATAATATTCCATTGTATATATATACCACCTCTTCTTTATCCATTCATCTGTCAGTGGACATCTTGGCTCTTTCCACAGTTTGGCTATTGTGGACATGGCTGCTATAAACATCGGGGTGCACGTACCCCTTCAGATCCCTACATTTGTATCTTTGGGGTAAATACCCAGTAGTGCAATTGCTGGATCGTATGGTAGCTCTATTTTCAACTTTCTGAGGAACCTCCATACTGTTTTCCAGAGTGGCTGCACCAGCTTGCATTCCCACCAACAGTGTAGGAGGGTTCTACAGGGTAAGATTCTTATTTTGCTCTTTATTAATCTCAATCCCGTGACAGAAGAAAAAGGGGATTTTTTTTTTTTCAGGGAAATCATCAAAGCTTTTAGCTTTCTACTCATGTCTTGAGCTTGAAATATAAAATGTTGAGCTTGTCATATTTCTCAAAGGTCTCTGCTATATTCTGAAGCAGCTAGTCCACTCCTCTTTTTATACTCTTTCTTTCTATTATAACATTCTATTGCTAAGGCTGCTTGGTCTCCCAGGTGATTGAAACAATGTCGATAATGATTCCATGGGTTAACTGTGTCCCATTTTCCACTAGCAAGGAGGTCATTACTACCTTCAGATCTAAGTAGATTGGATAACCAATTCCAGATTCTCATATTTAAGTTTCTGTTTCTTTGGAGCCATCTTTGGTACTGAAAATCCTATCAACCCATTAGAAAAACATGCTACTCATTGTTCCTGATATAATAAATAATATAGAATTTGAAGCTTACAGAATTGTTGAAAAAATGAGAGGAACATAGGTCAGAGAAGCTTTTGCTAAAGATAAAAGAAACTGACACTGAAGACCTTGGCCAGAAGTACCTTTTAAAAATAAACTGAGACATAGGAGTGAAATCATATGGTATTTGTCTTTCTCTGACCGACTAATTTTACTTAGCATTATACTGTCTAGCTCCATCCATGTCATTGCAAATGGCAAGATTTCATTCTTTTGGTGGCTGAGTAATATGCCATTGTTAATTTATACACACCTTCTTTATCCATTCATTTGTCGATGGACACTTGAGCTGTTTCCATAATTTGGCTATTATAGCTAATGCTGTTATAAATACCAAGGTGCATGTATCCCTTTGAATCTGTATTTTTGTATTATTTGGATAAATACCTAGTAGTGCAATTGTTGGATCATAGGATAGTTCTATTTTTAACTTTTTGAGGAATCTACATACTGATTTCCAGAGTGGCTGCACCTGTGTTATTAACTGGAATTTAAATAAAAACCTAAAAAAAATACATAAACTGAGACATATTAAAATTTTGAATTTATTTGAGCAAAAATCAATTCAAATCAGGCAGCATCCAACCAGCAGATAGAAACAAGCTCTGAGGAGCTGTACAAGATGAAAGACTTTTTACAGGTAGAAGGGAATGGGAACCAGGAAGTTATATTAGACAAAAAGGTGAAACTAATGTTACATTGTGTGTCAACTGTATTTCAAAAAAAGAAAGGAAAGAAAAAAGTGGGTCTGGGGGTGCGTGGGTGGCTCAGTGGTTGAGCGTCTGCCTTCAGCTCAGGTCATGATCCCAGGGTATTGGGATCGAGCCCCGCATTGGGCTGCCTGCTTGGTGGGAGGCCTGCTTCTCCCTCTCCCACTCCCCCTGCTTGTGTTCCCTCTCTTGCTGTGTCTCTCTCTGTCAAATAAATAAATAAAATCTTAAAAAAAAAAAAAGAAGAAAAAATTGGGTCGGTTATTGCAAAGGCTTTCCTTTAGGGGATGGCAGGGGTCTATCCTGGTGTATTACCTAACTAGTGCTGATCAGGTGATTCCTGGTTGACTGGTGTGAGATTCCATTTCTGGGAGAGCCAAAATCGTAATTAAGTTAAACTCCAATTTGGTGACACAGGGCTTAGAATAGATGACTCCATTTTGGGCCTGTTGTCTTGCTTTTGACATTCCAAAGCAGATGGTTCTCAAAGGCTTGTCTGGAAGATTCCTTAACACTTGAGAATCTCTGATAAGTTCCCACCAAGTGTCTTAGTCTGCAGTTGCAAAGCAGGTGGTTTTATGAGTTTTTTCAGGAGCTGTTATAAATTCTTAGTGTGTCCACACATTTAGCTGCATCTGTCTCCAGGGAATAGTGTCTTCCATTTCACTGCTGTGTTCCAAATATCATACAAGCTCCTTTATTTGTAAACTTTATCCCAGAACCATAGAGAGAAAGGAATTCTGGGAAATGTAGTTCTAGAGTGGTGGTAAAGTTGATAACAGTCAATCCAACACACTATGTAAATGAATAAAATGATTGAACTTAAAATAACAGGAAGTTTTATTACTCTACAAAGTTGGTAGGATACAATAATTTGCTGTGAAATATTTACCACATCTTTATTTCATGGAAATAAATTTTTATGACAGCGATAATATGTATTTCAAGATTTCATTTTCTTCAGAAATGGTCACGTGTCGTGGTGAGCACTGGGTGTTATATGCAGCTAATGAATCATTGAACACTACATCAAAAGCTAATTATGTACTATACAGTGGCTGACTGAACATAATAAAAAAAAAGAAATGGTCACTAGGTGTGATGTTCTTGTGACATTGAAGGTCTTTAGTGGATTTAAGTATTGTTTAAAATTTTGAAACAATCTCAGAATTACAGAAAAATGCAATTATGGCACAACACATTTAAGATTAAATTAGCAGCCTGATGACCTATCTTCCTCTCTTAGTATGTATTTCCTACAAAGACATTCTCCTCCATAACCACAATAAAACCATTGAAATCAAGAAATCGGGAAATTAACATTAATACATTACCGTATCTACCACATCAAGTTTCACTGCTTGGTAATGTGTTCATAGCAAAAGGAATAATAAAAATATCCAGTTCAGAATCCTGTATTACATTTAACTTGTTTCCCTCGGTCTGGAATAATCCCGCAAACTTTCCTTGACTTTCATACACTTGACATCTTTGAATATTATGGGGTACTTGTTTTCTAGAATGTCCCTCAATCTGGTTTATTTTTTGCTTCTTCATGACTAGATTCAGGCTATCCATTTTTGGCAGGAATATCCTAGAAGTGACATTTTATTCTCTTCATTGCATCCTATCAGGTGGCACATGATTTTGAATTGTCCCATTACTGTTGATGTTCATTTTGATTACTTGATTAAAGTGGCATCTGACAGATTTCTCTGTGAAGTTACTTTTCCTCTTTGTTAGCAACAAATATTTTATGAAATGATGTAATTATCCCATTCTTCATCAAAATTCTTGCCATCTGTTCATTTACCTATACTGGTATGGACTCATGTTTCTTATCTTATTCAGTGAGTTATATATAATTTAACTGAGTTATATATAATACTTCTATGTCCTTTTGATATATTCCCACCATTCTCCAGGCACTTTCTTGCTTTCTATCACAAGATGTTCCAGGATCATCTTACTGTTTCTCTGCTTCAGTCCTGGAATCAGCTGTGTCTCCAAAAGCCAGACTCCCAACAGGTTTGCCCTCTTCACTCTACCTGGACTCAGGACACACCAAATCACCCCTCCTTGAGGATACTCTCATCATCAGTTTTTGGATCTGATTCCCCTTTCTAGAATGTATTCCACACAGATGTCTGTTTTGTCATTGAAGGAAATGAGACTTAGAGAGAGTGATAGCCTTTTCCACAAACCTGGGAAGGCCAAGTTGTGACCTAATTTAAAGTTTCTTGACTTAGAATTCTAGAGCCTTTTTACCACTCCAGGTTAGTACATTACCCCCTTAGACCATGAAGTAAACGGCTGTAGAGCAGTTAGAACTTTATTATATTTATATTTGTATTATATTTTACTAAGCAAATCTGTGCAGGTCCTAGGGAAGCATGTGTAGAATTGATAACTTATTTGGTAGGATCATTAAACTGTATAACTAAACTGTTGAAAATACACATTGAGAAGCGTTTTTTCCTTAATTTTTTATGGTTAAACATGTTGGTTTACGCTGGTAATTTACATAAGATGAATGAACTAGAGATTATAAAAAGGGATGCGGAAGAAAGGAGGAGTTGGGAATTATTTTATAAACTATGAAGATATTTATAATTATTATATTTAATTTTATGAAAAAGAAAGTCAAACTGTTGGCAATCTTTTCCTTTCTGATAACTAGACTATAAGTACTTTTGAGGACAGAAGTGATGATTTATTTTGCCTTTCTCACAGAATTAAACTTCATACCTGTAGGTAATAGGTGCTTAGCCTTTAATTGTTGAATCAGTGAGTAAACTCCTAGAGGAAGCAGAATATGAGTATTCTATTCTTTTGTCCTAGTCAGCTTTCTCAAGGCTCGTTTCATGTCCTTGTTCCTAAGACTGTAGATAAAAAGAGTTCAACATGGGGATTACCACCATATAAATAACAGTGACCACCACACGGTCCTTTGTCACTGAGTAGGTGGATGAGGGGCGAATGTACACAAATATTATGGTTCCATAGAATAGCGCCACAACCGTGAGGTGGGATCCACAGGTGGAGAAGACCTTGTACCTGCCTCCCCCGGAAGGGACCCTCAGAATGGCACGGGTGATAAAAACATAGGAGACAATGATCAAGATGAAGGGACTCATGGTCACCACGGAGCCCTCTGTGAAGGCCAAAAGCTCATTGACGGAGGTGTCAGAGCAGGAGAGCGTCAGCAGTGGCTGGACGTCACAGAAGAAGTGGTGGATGACGTTGGGCCCACAGAAGGAGAGGCGGGCCATGAGAATCGTGTGGGTGAGTGAGTGGAGGTGGGACAGCACCCAGGACGCCATCACCAGCAGGAGACAGCGCCGGGGGCCCATGGTCATCATGTAATGCGCAGGTTACAGATGGCCATGTAGCGGTCAATAGCCATGGCCGCCAGGAGGAAGCTGTCAGTGATCCCAAAGGCCACAAAGAAATACATCTGTGTGAGGCCCTGGGCAAGGGGAACCTTCTTGCTCTTGCTCAGGATGTTTGCCAGCGTCCTTGGAACAATGACACTTGTAAAGCAGATGTCCACCAGGGACAGGTTGGAGAGGAAGAAGTACATGGGGGTATGGAGGCGGGCATCCCCCCGGATGGCTGCAGTGATGACTGAGTTGCCAGCCACGTTGACCAGATACATGGCGAGGAAGCTGGCAAAGAGCCAGCCCTGCTCTTCGGGGTCACTGGTCAGTCCCAGGAGGAGGAATTCAGTCATATGGCTCTGGTTTCTCCTCAGCATTGATTTCCTGTAAGTAAAAAATATGAAGGAATGTTAGGTGTGTGTCCTGGCTTGGAGTCTTCAGTTGTTACAAATTCGTCTGAGTGACTGGTATAGTTGATGGGAGTATGGATTTTGGTGTCACAGCTTTCTGGCTTTCCATTTTGGCTCTGTCACTGATTTACACGGAGCACGAAGTCACCTCCTGAACTTTCATTGCCTTCATCAGTGAAGGCAGAAATTATGAAATTTACCTCCTCAGACTATTCTGTTTTGGCCAGGATTTCTCTCTGTTTGGCTTTCTAAAACTGGATATCAGAAGATCTTAACTTCTCCCTGAAGAAAAGACAGATACATATCCTAGAGGGCATGTTCTTAGCTCCAACCTCTTGGGGAAAAGCTTGCAGAATGGGTTTGGGTGTTGGAATAACATATCAGAAGTGTCATGAAACTGGACAGGCTACAGTTCCCCAGGAGGTGATATATGGTATGAGGCAGGCCACTTTCTGGCAGTGGGAGGGCTTTTGTCTGGTTTGGTTATTAAACTTTTTATTTCATGCAGATGGGTGGCATTAAGAAAGTCGTAACAGGAGTAACAGGTGCATATCGTGACAGTAGATTAGAGTGGAGTAGAACCATAGGTGCTTGTCTGAGCATGAAAATTATATAAAAGGTGCAGATAATACTGAGAGGATTAGATAGCAAAGTTCTGGGCTTCAGGAATTGGGTTCTTACCCTTGAAATAGGTGCAGAGAAGCAAGATCCAGAAGGAACAAAGCAGGACCCAGTTACTGCTCAGTAACTTGCTCAAGATCATATTATTAGTAAGTGGCTCTATTTCCAACCCAAGCAGTTTGGTCCTTAGGGTCTTGTTCTTTGCTCTTATGCCATATTACTCCTCTGCCTGTTATGTATTTGCTCACAGTATAAACTCAGAAGGGACAACTTTGACAGCAACTTGAATGATGGGGGCATGTTGCATATGTGGCCAGAATTAGCTTCTTTGGATCAGGAGAATTAATGGAAACAGTCCAGGATTTGGTTTTAGTCCTTGTGTAGTTACTTACCAGCTGTTTCCCTTGGAAGATCTTTGTGCCTTGTTTATTTTTCTCATGGAAAAATGAGAGAAGTACAACACCATTTCCATTAGAATGTGTGGGCATCAAATGAAAGAACATATCTGAAAAGTGGTTTGTAAATGAGCAGGTGCTATATCAGTGGAAATTGTATAAATAATATATAATGTAAAGTAATCTTTGATAATGGAAAATAATAATCTTCATATTTAATATATAGTACCTGGTTTAGCTAGTTAAGACAAAAGAAAGTGAGGAAGTAAGTGTGTGTGAAATGGTTGGGGTGATCACTGAAAGGAGAGCAAGGTTGTAGCTTCTGGAGAGGTGCAGGACAGGCAGTATTAGAATTTCCTGGTCAGAGAAGGGGAAGAGACAGAGATTCCGGTAGGTTTTCTGCAGTAGTGATGGATAAGTTAAGGGGCCCATTGCTGACAGTCTTCCCACAACCAGGTCACTGAGAGTTTTTTTTTTTTTTTAAGGTGAATATTCTTTTTTTAAAAATTTTATTTAAATTCAATTAATTAACATATAGTGTATGATTAGTTTCAGAGGTAGAATTCAGTGATTCATCAGTTGCATACAACACCCAGTGCTCATTACATCAAGTGCCCTCCTTAATGCCCATCACCCAGTTACCCCATTCCCCCCACCTCCCCTACAGGAACCCTCAGTTTGTTTCCTAGAGTTAAGAGTCTCTTATGGTTTGTCTCCCTCTCTGATTTTGTCTTATTTTATTTTTCCCTCCCTTCCCCTATGATCCTCTGCTTTGCTTCTTAAATTCCACATATGAGTGAAATCATCTGATATTTGTCTTTCTCTGATTGACTTATTTCACTTACGGTTTCAAATAGCTCAGCAAAGCCAGATGACCTTTCTTCATCCAGTATTTTGGATTTACTCAAGTCTTTTGATGTGGGATAAGAGACTGGTTTGCTACAGCACCCTCATTCCTATGATTATCTCTATGCATCCTCCTTGGTTCCAAGGCAGGATGCTTCTGAGCTGAGACAGTGGGAGAAATGAAGAGGACAGCAAGAGGCAAGGGAGCATGATGATGGGGTAGGTTCGTGTGTGAGGTGGTGTCAAGGGCCTTGCCCAAGGAGTTTTCAGTTAAGAAGCAAATGATTGAGGGGCGCCTGGGTGGCTCAGTTGTTAAGCATCTGCCTTCGGCTCAGGTCATGATCCCAGGGTGCTGGGATCGAACCCCGCATCGGGCTCCCTGCTCGGCGGGAAGCCTGCTTCTTTCTCTCCCACTCTCCCTGCTTGTGTTCCCTCTCTCGCTGTGTCTCTGCCAAAAAAATAAATAAAATCTTTAAAAAAAAAAAAAAGAAGCAAATGATTGAACTCCTACAACTCAATAGTAAGAAACCTAATAACCCAGTTAAAAAATGGGTTAAGGACTTGAATAGACATTTCTCCAAAGAAGACATGCAAATGGCCAACAAATACATGAAAAGATGCTCAACATCACTCATCATCAGGGAAACCAGAACCAGAATGAAGTATTGCCTCACACCTGTTATGATGGCTATTATCAAAGAAACAAAAGACAACAAGTATTGGCAGTGATGTGGAGAAAAGCAACCCTTCTACATTTTTGGTGGAAGTATAAATTAGTACAGCCATTATGGAAAACCTGTATGGAGGTTGTTCAAGAAATAAAAAAATAGAATTACCATATGCTCCAGCAATTCCACTTCTGGGTATATATCCAAAGCAAATAACTATTTTTGAAGAGATATTAGCACTGTTATATTCATTACAGCATTATTCATAATGGCCAAGGTGTGGAAACAACTTGACTGTCTATTGACAGATGAGTGGAATGTGTTATATATCTACAATGAATTACTATTCACCCTTAAAATTGAAGGAAATTCCGCCAGATGTGACAATGTGGATGAATTTTAAGGACCTTATGCTAAGCAAAATAAGGCAGCCACAGGAAAAAAATACTTCATAATTCCACCTATATGATATATCTAAAATAGTCAAATCCATAGAATCAGAAAGTGGAATGGTGGTTTCCAGAGGCAGGGGGAGGGGGCAGTGAGGAGTTACTGATCAATGGGCATAAAGTTTCAGTTAAGCAAGATGAATAAGCTCTAGAGATCTGTTATACAACATGGGATTTATAGTCAATAATAATGTATTGTACACTTAAATATTTGTTGAGGGTAAATCTCATTTAAGTGTTCTTACCAAAATAAAATAAAATTTTTTTAAAAAGGAAGCAAAATAATGACAGCAGAGAGGGGGTTGAGGAGAATATTACAGGACCTCTCAATCTCAGGACCATGTTGGGTGTGGACTGGGTTGGGTTCAACTGCAAACTCCACTTAGTAGCTTCGTGGCTAGGATTGAGGGCTCTGAGATCAGACAGTCCTGGGCTCAAGTCCTAGCCTCACCAGATTTTGGCAGAGTGACTTGGGCAAGCTGCTTAACCTTAAGCCTTAGTTTTCTGGTTTAGAAAACAAGAATTATATAATAGGATTTGCCTCTAGGCAGTTACGAGGATTCTCATAATATGCATACAAATCAGTAATTTAAGTGGGACAGAATAAACTGATAAATCCCAGCTGTAATTATTTCTTTTTATTTACTTATTTATTTTTTTTTTATTTTTTTAAAGATTTTATTTATTTATTTGACAGAGAGCGAGCGAGAGCAGGAACATAAGCAGGGGGAGTGGGAGAGGGAGAAGGAGGCTTCCTGCAGAGCAGGAAGCCCGATGCGGGGCTCGATCCTAGGACCCTGGGATCATGACCTGAGCCGAAGGCAGACGATTAACGACTGAGCCACCCAGGTGCCCCCCAGCAGTAATTATTTCTGTTCAACCTTATTTAATGGATTTGTATATGTAAACCTTAGGAAACTGGCACATAATCGATGTTCAATAAGTACCTGAAGAAATATACAGAGATCTAAATAGTCTGAGTCAGAAGAACACTCAGAAATCATCCCTTCCAAGCCACCACCCAGGGCAGGAAACTTGCAGAAGCCCTGAGGGTGGTCATCCAGCTTGAATATATCTGGTGACAGGGAACTAGTGAGTTCCCTTCCAATATTTGGAATTGCCTTCCAATTTTTTATCTGTGGGTATTTTTGGTATTAAAGCCAAGAGTCAAGAATTCTAAACCTCACACTTCCAACATCCTTTCTTAACTGATTTCAGTTACAAATGACCACAATTTTGTTCTTCTTTTACTTGTGGAGCTACTGATTTGTTCAGCATTCAGTAAGCACTTTCTGAGTGCCGGCAGTCACGGTAGGTCCTGGGGACACAGGGGTGAACAGATAGTAAGTCACCCGACAGGTGCTTGAAGACAGTGGCCATGTCTGCCTGCATCTTCACTTTTCCACGTCCACTGTCTCCTGCCTCCTCCGGCCTGACCCCTTCAGGACACAGCTTCTAGTTCTCCCCCATCTCCAGTCACCCTCTTCCTCCATCCCGTGACTGACACTCCCATGTGACAGACCCATCATCAGCAAGGTAGAGTGTGAATAGGGACTCAGGAGTCCCAGGATCTTCCTCTTTACCCAGAAAAATCTTGCTTTCATGTGTTTTACAGATTTTTTTTTAAAAAGGATGATTTTGAAGACAAGCTCTCAGTGCTAAAGAAAAATATCAAAACTGAAATTCTAATTTACACGATCAATTTGCAGAAGGCCAGTTGAAACCCAAAGAAGGAAGTTGGTTATTTTTGTATTTATTATACTGAAGTATAGTTGACACACATGTTACAATAATTTCAGGTGCACAACATAGTGATTTGAAAACCCTGTACACCATGCTATGCTCACAGTAAGTGTAGCTACCATCTGTCACCAGTTAGTTGCTATTACAGTACCATTGACTATGTTCCCTATGCTGTAGCTTTCATCCTCATGACTTATTTATTCCATAACTGGAAACCTGTATCTCCCACTCCCTTTCACCCATTTGGTTCTTTCCCCACTCCCCTCCCCTCTGGTAATCATCACTTTGTTCTCTGCATTTATAAGTCTTTTTCTGCTTTTTTTTTTGTTTTGCTTTTTAGATTCCACATGTAAGTGAAATCATATGGCATTTGTCTTTGTCTGATGTATTTCACTTAGCGTTAATACCCTGTAGGTCCATCCATGTCACAAATGGCAAGATCTCATTCTTTTTTATGGCTGAGTAATATTTCATTATATATATATATATATATATATATATATATATATATATAGCACATGGAAATGGTCATTTAATACTGCACTGTCTTAGGAATTTTCTCCTCCCTTACCCTTCTCTTGTTTCAGCCTTTCCCACAGCCTGTGTCCCATGCAGCTCTGAAGTTGGGGTAAGGCCACTGATGTGGGTTCTCTTTAGTGCAGGACTGGCTTTGGGGACACTGTGAAGCCAGGCTGGGATGACAGAGGCTGGACTTTTACCCCTCAGCATCCAAGCAGTTACACCAGTCCTTCGAAAGTGTCGATCTCTTTGCTTGGAGTCTCACACATTCATTGCAAATCCTTCCATTTTTTTTGTGAATGGAGAAGGGAAACAGAGGCACATGGAGGAGTCTGAGACAAAAAAATATTGGAGTCAGGGTGGTAAGGGTCATATGACCCTGGCATTAACATGTTGCATGCAAAAAAAGATTTTCTTCTCTGTAAAAATGAATGTATTCGTAAGTTTCTGACACTCCAGGTTAGAAACATATAGGTTGGGTATGGTTGGGGATACCAGTTACTTACTCAGGTAAGGGATAGTGACCTCACATAGCCTTTGGAGGACCCAAGCACCTTCTCCTTAGCCTTGTTGATCCTGATGTCTAGAGGAGGAATAGAGGGTTTGGAGCATAGAAAGAATGTTCATATCAAGTCAAGAAAAGGAAAAAGCCCCAGCTTCTGGTGAGAGGTGTCAAGACCTACAATGTTGGGTGTGTGGGGCTTGTATGATTGTTGCTTCAGTCTAGAGATAAGGTTATCAGCAACTGATGCGGCCACTTTTCTGCTTCCTCCAGAGAGGTGACCTCTCAATGTAGCCCCAGGAACTGGAATCATGAGCCTTTCTTTCCTCCCCAACCATCCACCACCTTACTGCTTCAGGTTCCATCAGATGTTGAGGGATAGGGTGTGCGCTTAGAACTATCTGACTGTCCTGTACGTGACCTCACCCCAAGGACATAGGCAGCCTCCCCAGGCACCAACCCCAGGGAACTCATTAAACACTGTGTCTGGGAGAGAAGTAGAGACCTCTCAGTAGAGACCAAGGAAACTCAGGCTGCCGTAGCAGTGTTTTTCTTGGATCTCCAGATAATTAGTCACTTGTTATTCTAGTGATTTCTAAGGAGACAGAGGCAAATGCATAGAGAAAGCCTGGGGCTTCTTCCAAGATGTGGGAGAATGCATGGAGTCAAGGGCAGAGTCCAGGTCTTCACATAAAAACTCCTCTTTGCTGATGAGCTGGTGCTGACAGCCACACCTATCAATCCGTTCATTAACCCCCCCCTTTTTAGTTGTAAACCATACATAACATAAAACTTACCATTTTAGCCATTTTAAAATGTATAGTTCAGTGGCATTAAGTTAACGATCTTGAGCATCTTTTCATATACTTGTTGACCATTTGTATGTCTTCTTTGGAAAAATGCTGTTCAAATCCATAGCCCATTTTAAAATTAGGTTATTTGTTTTTTTTTTTTTTCTTCTAGTGAATTGTAGGAAAATACAATTTCCCCGCAATATATCTTATAATGGGCTTATCTCTTAACCTAATAGATTATCAGATATGTTTTGCAAATATTTTAAGCTATTTCCTAGGTTGCTTTTTTTCACTCTGTTTGTTTTGTTTGCTTTGTCGAAGCTTTTTAGTTTGACATATTCCGATTTGTCTAGTTTTTTGTTGTTGTTGCCTTGCTTTTGGTGTCATATCCAAGAAATCACTGCCAACACCAATGTCAAAGAGCTTTTTCCGTAAGTTTTATATAAGAGTTTTATGGTTTCAGGACCTACAGTTAAGTCTTTAATCAATTTCAAGTTGGTTTTAGTGAGTCGTATAAGGGTCCAATTTCATTCTTTTGCATGTGGATATCTAGTTTTTGTAACATTGCTTGTTGAAGAGACTACCCTTTCCTTATTGTATGTTCTTGATGCCTTTGTTTAAAATTAGTTGATTGTATGGACTTGAGTTTATATCTGGGCTTTCTGTTCTGTTTCATTAGTCTTTATGCCAGGACTATACTGTTTTGATATTGTTGCTCTGTAATATATTTCAAAATCATGAAATGTGAGCATTCTATTTTGTTTTATATTCTCAAGATTGTTTTGCTGTTTGGGATTCTTTGTACCTTTTTTTTTTTAAAGATTTTATTTATTTAAGAGAGAGAGACAGAGAGAGCATGCATGCGCAAGAGAGAGAGAGCATAAGCAGAGGGGAGGGGCAGAGGGAGAGGGAGAAGCAGACTCCCCGCTGAGCAGGAAGCAAAATGTGGGGCTGGATCCCAGGACCCTGGGATCATGACCTGAGCTGAAGGCAGATGTTTAACCGCCTGAGCCAGCCAGGCACCCCTGTACTTTCTTTTTTTTAAATTTTATTTTATTTAAATTCAATTAATTAACATATAGTGTATCATTAGTTTCAGAGGTAGAGTTCAGTTATTCATCGGTTACACATAACACCCAGTGCTCATTACATCAAGTGCCCTCCTTAATGCCCATCACCCAGTTACCCCATCCCCCCACCCACCTCCCCTCCAGCAACCCTCAGTTTGTTTCCTATAGTTAAGTGTCTTTTGTGGTTTGTCTCCCTCTCTGATTTCATCTTGTTTTATTCCCCCCCCTTTGTACTTTCATATGAATTTTAGGATTCCTTTATTTATTGCTGTATATGCCATTGGGATTTTAGGATTTTAATAGGGATTGAATTGAATCTGTAGATCACTTTGGTTAGAATGGTATTTTAATGGGGCACCCAAGTGGCTCAGTCAGTTAAATATCTGCCTTTAGCTTGGGTCATGATCTCAGGGTCCTAGGATCAAGCCCCTCATTAGGCTCCCTGCCCGATGGGGAGTCTGCTTCTCTCTCTGTCTCTCCCCCTTGCTCATGCTTGCATGCTCTCTCTCTCTCTATCTCAAAAAAAAAAAAAAAAAAAAGGTATTTTAACAATACTTATCCTTCTAATCCATAAACAGATGATATTTTGCCATATATTTGGGACCTTCTTTAACTTCTTTCATCAAATGTTTTTGTTTCCATTATTTAAGTCTTTCACCTTCTTAATTGAATTTATTCATAAGTAATTTATTCTTTCTGATGCTACTGGTGAGGTAGTTTACTTATTTCCTTTCAGACTGTTCATCGTGAATGTGCAGACTCACAACTGAATCCTTAACCCACACCAGTCTTCTTTCCATTTCTCCACTGCAGCTTCATTAACAATGTCACCAAAGACCTTCATGTCATTAAAGTCAATGGACAGTCTTCCAGGCTTATTTCGCTTAAACTGTTCATATTTTAATGTTGGTTAATAGTCACCGCCTCTTGAAACTTCTATTCTTGGATGATACAACTACTCCTTTTCTGTCCTCTTTGCTAATACGTTCTCTATCAGACTCTTCGATGTCAGAAATACTCAGCACTCTTCTCCTCAGCATTCATGTTTCACACCCCTCCTAGTGTATGTTACTTACTCTGATCAACAGGCAAAATATGTTCAAGAAGTAATTTTTCTTAGCTCAGGATTGTGTAAAATCTCCAACATTTTCTTTTTTTTCTTTTCTTTTTTTTAAAGATTTCATTTATTTATTTATTTGAGAGAGAGAGAATGAGAGACAGAGAGCATGAGAGGGAAGAGGGTCAGAGGGAGAAGCAAACCCCCCGCCGAGCAGGGAGCCCGATGCGGGACTCGATCCCAGGACTCCAGGACCATGACCCGAGCCAAAGGCAGTTGCTCAACCAACTGAGCCACCCAGGCGCCCCTCCAACACTTTCATATATGTAATGAGCTTGCAGTAGAAGGACCCAATACATTTCCCTTCACAGTTTCCTCATCACACGACATGCTTCTAGAATTATTCCACTGTTGTGTCACCAGCCTCACAGGTTATCTGTCTATATGGTGGGAGGAGGAGCTGCCAAGGGGTTTCCTGGTCTGTTCCCAGGGGCCACATAGAAGCTCTTCACCTGACTGGGCGGGGTGTTCAGAAGGCCTGCTTAGACCTTTGCTCTGACTATATGTACTTTCAGAAGGGATTTATTTCATTCTCACTGTTGTTCATTAGCAAATTTCCAAGTTCATGCTAGCCTCCTTTGTTTGGATAGCAAAACTTTGATTAAAGTTTTTCAATAGTACCTGCCAACATCAGCTCACCCTTCTGAAGGGTGGCAGGCTATCTTGTGGAAAGTGCTGTCTATTCTGACAGAGACAGCACTCGAGCTGTGACTGAGAAGGTTAGGACTAACCTGGGGGACAGATATGTAACACTTTCACCACAACGTATATCTCATGGTCCCTCTTTTTTCTTTTTTAAAAGATTTGGTTTATTTATTTGAGAGAGAGAGAGAGAGCACAAGCAGGTGGAGGGGCAGAGGGAGGGGGAGAAGAAGACTCCCTGCTGAGCAGGGAGCCCAATGTGGGGCTTGATCCCTGGACTTGGAGATCATGACCTGAGCTGAAGGCAGACGCTTAACCAACTGAGCCACCCAGGTGCCCCTCATTGTCTGTTGTTATCTAGAATTCCCTTTAGTGTGAACTTTAGGGAGGTTACTTGCTGACATAAGTTGTGGCCACAAGTGCTGTGAGTCACATCTAGACCATTGTATTAAATGCCAGTGCAAAATCTTCAAGAGGTTTCGTCAGCTTCTGAGAGAGTGATGATTAGTGTTTACAATGGTGTCTGCTCCATCAGCTTTGGTCCCTGAGTGTTTAAAGTGAGTAGCACTCTATGCTTTTCAATGGTGAACATGCAGTGTCAATATGAAATAAATCTTCGGTTTCAAGGTCCAATGATTTTGACATTGTTTGTTTCCTCAGCACAACCTAGCTTATCCTGACTGACATGCATTGCTTTTTTCCAGGATATAAAGGGCATTTCAATGAGGATCATGGCCATGTGGACAAAGGTAGAAGCAAGGGGGAAGGGAAAAGAAGTCAAGTGCTGAGAATTCACTGTGATGACACCTTGGTGTTGGGGCGGGTACTACATCTGCTTTGTAGATTCTTCCATCTTTCCAGCCTTATCGTCTCTGTTCTCAAACTGAACAAGCCTCATAGGACTCTCCATTGTCCCTCAAACACATTCCAGTGTTTCTTGCTTCTTCCTCTTTGTGTGGGTCCCACTATTTGGAATGTTCTGCCCATTTCCTGCTGTACTGAACTTTCATCTGTCAAAATCAGTCCATCCTTTAGGATAACCTTAGGTCATTATTCCAAGAAGTCTTTCCCAATTCCCTACTGAAGTCATGTAACTTCTTACACTCAAAGCCAAGAAAGGACTTTGTACTTTCTTGAGTATTACCCAAAGTCAAACCCATGGAGGAGGTATTTGGAGATAGCTTTATTCCACTTCAGGATAGCTTTATTTATATAGGTGGCAGAAACAGTTTTCCTGAAATGTGGATTCCTAGCAGCACTTGGCCTGGGATTGTACATGTAATTGGTCAAGGTCACTGATAGAAACTAAGTGTTCTAGCTTCTAGGTCAGGGCTCTTATTGCTTTCCATCACTACCTTCTTCAACCTGTTTGGGCACCATGTAAAAAATGGGTAGGAGGGAAAGGTAATGTGATCACCTCTTAGGTCATCTCCCAATTAAGGTATTCCATCTATATGTTCTTTCTATGAGTGAATTCTGTCCCTTAATTTTCTCAAACCCCTCTTCATGTCTTTGTTCCTCAGGCTATAGATGAAGGGGTTCAGCATGGGTGTCACTACTGTGTACATGACTGTGGCTACCCGGTCCTTCACCACTGAGTACATGGACAGGGGCCTAAAATAGACATAGATGACACTCCCATAGAACAAGGCCACTACAGTGAGGTGGGAGCCACAGGTAGAGAAGGCCTTCCACTTGCCAGCTGCAGAGGGAATTCTGAGCACAGTGATGATGATTCGCAGGTAGGAGAAGAGGATGCACAGGAAGGGGGTCGCGATGACAGCCAGGGTCTCGGTCATGACCACTATCTGGCTGGAGGATGTGTCAGAGCAGGATAGCTTTAGCACAGGCTGGGTATCACAAAAGAAGTGCTTAATGACATGGGAGGCACAGAAGGATAGGCGGGACATGAGTAGCACCCGGAGCAGGGAGTGCAGGTGGGAGATGGTGCAAGAACCCAGCAGCATGAGGAGGCAATGCCGTGGGTTCATGACCGTATCATAGTGGAAAGGGTTGCAGATGGCTACCAGCCGGTCTATGGCCATAGAGGCCAGCAGGTAACTGTCAGTATTCGCAAAGGCCATGAAGAAGTACATCTGGACCAGGCATCCCACGAAGGAGATAGCCTTGGTCTCTGATGGTAAATTTGCCAGCATCTTGGGCACAATGACTGTTGTGAAGCAGATATCCATGAAGGACAGGTTGCTGAGGAAAAAGTACATAGGGGTATGGAGTCGGGAGTCAGAGTGGATGGCCAGGATGATCAGTATATTGCCCGTGACAGTGACCATGTACATGATGAGGAAGATGGCAAAGAGTGGTTTTTGTAGCTGAGGGTTGGAAGAGATGCCCAGGAGGATAAAGCCGGAGTTGCTGCTGTAGTTCTTTGCCTCCATGTCTGTGCCTTTGTGGGCAGGGTGTGGAGAAGCAGTTGGAGAGATGTGAAGGGCAATTTCATCAAGTCAGCTTCTTCCCTAATCTCCAGGTTATAAAAAAGCCCATTGATATTTCTTCTGATTTTAAAGAATATTTACTTCAAGACATTCTAGAAAAAGAGGGAGTAAAATCTGGTAAGAGAAAAATAAGAAAATTCCAAGATGCTTTCTACATGAGAAACTAATATTTTCTCATGTGTCCTTAGGTAATTCTTTTTTTTTTTGGAAATTCTGTTAGTGTAGTTTGTCTGAGTTTTCTCAATTCTCTTTCCAAATATTCTTTTTAGGTCGTTCCTTGAGCAACTCCTTAGATTTTTTTTTTTCTTCTTCGTCCAGGGGATGGCTTTATATACATGAGCTATTTTGACTAAAAAACTATGAAGCTCTCATTCTAAACATTTATATTTACCAGAATAGAAAACTTTGAATGTAAACATCCCATTCCACCAGTTAGGGAAAAGACAAGGTAAGGATGGCTTCTTTTACCACTATTAAACTATAGTGCTCAGATGGTAGTGTAAGCCAGTGAAAAAACAAAATTAATGAAATAGGCATAACATTTACCTTGTCATTATTTTTAGTTGGCTTGTTTGGCTATCTAAAAAAAATCCAAGGTACTCATCTGAGAACTTTTAAACCTATAAAGATTTATCACAGTGGCCAGATATAAGATACCATGCAAATATAAATATTATCCTGTAGTAGAAAAATGTAATGGAGTAAAAGGTTTCAATTGGCAATGGCAAGAAGGTCTAACCATCCGGTGACTGCAGCGCCTGCCCTGATCCAGACCCTCTGTCCCTACATCTACTGGTAGTGCAGCCCCCCCAGCCTCGCACTGGTGTAGGATGTGAGAGTCTATGCTCCAGTAAGAAATCAGGCCTCAGTGGAGACATTCAAGCAAAGATTGGAGAACTAATTTTCCAGAACAACAAGGAAAGTCATGCATCAGGAAAGGTATAAACATACCAAAAGCATATGGCAGCACAAATACCAGAATCTGATCAGACCAAACAGTTTAAGGAATTTCTTGGAACCTACAGTCAACTTACAGAAACCTGCTATTTGAACTCTGTTAAAGACTTCACAACAAGAGAAGTAAAACCCGAGGAGACCACCTGTTCAGAACATCGCTGACAGAAATATTTAAAAATGACACAAAGTATATCCATGAGATTTCAGGAATATCAAATTTAGCTGAAGGAGGCCCTGGCAACCAAAGCAGGACCCCTTGGCCAATCAGGATAGAGAAATCCTGATGGATGGACTTTTGACGAAAGAATGCCAGCAGCTGTTGTGATGAAAAACAGGATTCATCTGCTAGATTCTTCCTCCTTCCCTCTCTGCCCCTCCCCACTTGTGCATTCTCTCTCTCTGTCAAATAAATAAAAATCTTAAAAAAACAAACAAACCATTGTTTCTTCCAAAAAAAAAAGTCTAAAATCTACTTAGCAATAAATCTGATAGAAAAAAGTAAAAAGAGATGAGAATGATCTCTCTGAAGAAAGTGTAACAGAACACAAAAGGATGTCTGAACAAATGGAGATACTGTACTTCTATAAAGGGAAGATTCAATTTAAAAGTGCCAATTCTGAGATTGCACATGTAAGTGATATTATACAGTAGCTGTCTTTCTCTGTCTGTTTAGCATGATGCCCACAAGTTCCATCCAAGTTGCAATTGGCAGGATTTCCTTCTTTTTATTGCTGAATCTAAAAAAGACAGTCATGGAAACAGAGTACAGTTATGGTTGCCAGAGGCTAGGATGGGAGAAATGGGGACATGTCGAACAGAAGGTACAAATTTCCATTTGTAAGGTCAGTAAGTTCTGGAAATCTAATGTAAAGTGTGGTGACAAAAGTTAGTAATATTGTTTTATATACTTGATATTTGCTAAGACAGTAGATATTTATTATTTATTTTAATTGAGATATAATTGATATGACATTGTGTAAACTTAAGCTGTAAAATGTGTTCATTTGATGCATTTAAGTTACAGTATGATTACCAGCATAGCATTAGCTGTCACCTCTATCACACCACGTAATTGTCATTTCTTTTTTGTGATGGGAACAATTAAAATCTACCACTCTTAGAAACTGAGAGGTTTATATATAATTCATTATTGTTGTCTGTAATCATTATGCTGCATGTTAAATCTCCGGGATTTATTCATTTACTGGTTGCGAGTTTGTACCTTTAAGCATCTCTCCGATTCCCCCACTCTCCCAGCCCCTCCTGACCAACATTCAGTTTGAGAGAGTAGTTCTTAGATGTTCTTGTAAAAGAACCAGACATGGTAATTATGTGAGGTGGAGGAGATATTAACTAACCATACTGTGGGAATCATTGCACAACATGTGTCAAATCGTCATGTTGTAGACCTTTAACTAACAGAGTGTTATATATGTCAATTATATCTCAATAAAGCTGTAAGAAAAGTCTTCTGGAATTAATAAAATTTAGTGCACCTATGATAATACCCCAAGAGCATTTCTTTACTCAAGGGCATTTTTAAAAAAGATTTTATTTATTTATTTGAGAGAGAGAGGCAGAGAGAGCGACAGAGATAGCAAGAGCACGAGCGGGGAGGAAAGGGAGAAACAGGCTACCTGCTGAGGAGGGAGCCCGACGCTGGGCTCGATCCCAGGACTCTGGGATCATGACCCGAGCCAAAGGCAGACGCTTAACCGACTGAGCCACCCAGATGCTCTCCCAAGGACATTTTTAATAGGACTTGAGAAGGTCATTCTAAAATTCATCTAGAGGAATAAATAGCCTGGGAAAGACAATTTTGAAAAAAAAATTAGAATGACAGAGTTTTTCTTTTCTTTAGAGAGCAAGAGAGAGTGGGGGAGGGGCAGAGGGAGAGGGAGAAAGAGAATCTTAAGCAGGCTCCATGCCCAGCAGTAAGCCTGATGTAGGGCTCAATCTCATGACCCTGAGATCATGACATGAGCCGAAATCAAGAGTTGGATGCTCAATTGACTGAGCCACCCAGGCGCCCCAACAGAGTTTTTCTAACCAAAAATCAAAGTATGTAATAATGAAAAAAAAAATACGATAATCGTACACAGAGAGAAAAACCAATTAATGAACCAACATAAAGAATGCTATATGCCTATATTTATACATGTATATGGATCTTAATCAATAGACGTGCAAAACCTTTGTAAAAAATAAGGCTAGATTTTTTTCTAACCCACATAGAAACAAAATCCATATGAACAAACTAGAAGTAAAAAATCCAAATCATAAAGTATTAGCCAAAAATAAAGGGCATATTTATATGGTCTCAAGATGTGGATGCCATTCCAATTGAGAAAAAAATGTAGAGGCAAGAATGACAAAACACTGTACCCAAAAATGTGAAAATGACACCAAAAGAGATCATAAGTAAAACTAAAATATTAACTATGGACTCAAAGAAAATATCTACAATACATTTACCAAAGAAAACATACCAACCTAGCTGGTAATCAAAAAATGTAAATTAGACTGAAACACAATTTTTACTCATCGGATTGTCAATAAATTTTTTTGGCAATATTCAAAAGGAAAAAGACCTTCATATACACTGGTAATGAGAGGATAATCAGTATAGGCTTTTTGGCAGTCTCTGTCAGAATCAAAAATCTGCATCTCTTTGTCTAGTAATTCCACTCATAAAAATCCATCCTTTAAAAATATTCATTTATGTGTAGCACAAAGATACATACACACATATTTGTAGCATTACTCGTAGTACCAGATTAAAAGAAAAGAACAAACAAAACCAACATAGGAAACAACCTAAATATCCACAAATTATTAAAACAATTAATAGTGCATTCTCATTACTCAATAGCACCCATCCTCTAACGAAATAAGATTGCTAATGATAGTCAACGTTTATTAGTACTCAGTATATTCCACCCTGAGGTAAGTGCTTTTCATGTATTTTATGATTTTATTTTCCCCAAATCCTAGATAGGCACCATTATTATCCTTCTTTTCTTTTCATTTTTTATTAGTTTCAGAGGTAGAATTTAGTGATTCATCAGTTGCATATTAACACCCAGCACTCATTACATCAAGTGTCCTCCTTACTGCCCGTCACCCAGTTACCCCATACCCCATCTACCTCCCCTCCAGCAACCCTCAGTTCGTTTCCTAGAGTTCAGCATCTCTTATGGTTTGCCTTCCTCTCAATTTTAATCTTATTTTCTTTTTCCTTCCCTTCCCCTATGCTCAGCTGTTTTGTTTCTTAAATTCCACATATGAGTGAAATCATATCGTATTTGTCTTTCTCTCACTGACTTATTTTGCTTAGCATAATACCCTTATTTTCAATAAAAAAATATTTAGCAAAGTAATTTCCCAGATCCCACAGTTAGTAAGTGGTAGAGTTGGGATTTTAATTCAAGCAGTCTGATGGCAGAGCAGAAGGTACTGATTGCTAAGCTATATTTTCAAGGTGATACTGCTGTCCATGACATTTTGTTAAGTGATAAAAGCAAGTTGCAGAGCAATGCGTATAGAATAATTCCATTTTCTGCAAAGAAGTATATCTCCTTTATATTTGTGTTTGTTGTTGTGGTGTGTGTGTTTATGTGTATGTAGTTGCCTTCTGAAGCGAGATTGTAGGGATGGAGTGAGGAATTCCTTCCATATTTAACTTTGTATATAGATATGTCCTCTTAGGGATCCCACAGGGCTCTTTCCTGGCGTGGTTTTTCTCTTTTCAGTTCTCTAAAATCTCTCCTTCATGCCTAGTGTTCACTCCTATATCAGATTAGAATTTTACCCAGCCATTTCCAGCTGTTAAATTCTAGATTCCAAGGCAAGTTGACATTGGAAATATGCCCCCTGGAATTCCTTTTTTGTAAATAATTGTCTTCTGTCTATTTCATTCCTATTTTGTAAATAGTTGTCTTTGGTATCCATATGATGGACCAGAAGTGCTTAGAGTGGGACTTTTGCGGAAACCCAGTCTCTTGTGTCCCTCTGCTGAGCTGGTAGTGCGTCACCCAGATGTCTCCTATGGGAGACACCTACTTCATTGCAGCCCTTCCCGGGGATATCCTCAGTCAGGATGGTAGTGTAATACAATACAATACAATAGCAATGACACAGTGCTTATGTGTACCAGATACTGCTCTAGGAATTCTACGTACATTAAGTCCGTTAGTTCTTCACAATACCCCATTTTACAGATAATGAAAGCGAGGCACAAGGAACTGAAGTGACTTGCCTAAGTCCACACAGCTAGAAGGTAGAGTCCAGCTTGAGAATATGTGCTCTTATCCCCTGCATTACGCTAGCTTTCTCGTTCCTTTGTCTCCTGTCTTTGAGATAGAGGAGAGAAGATAGGATAAGGAAAAGGGAGGAAGATCATATGAAGAGGTTGATCCAACCCAGTCTCTGTTCCCAAAGAGCCCTCAGCCTGCCTACCTGTGGGCCTGACAGAGGAGATTCAGGATCCTGACCAGGCTAGGGGGCCTGCCAGGGAGTTAAGATCAGGCTCCGAATCTGTGAGGGAGCAGGCCAGGGCAAGTGCAGATCTACTTTCAGAAAAGTGCTGTCTCTTCTTTTTACCTACAGTGGGTGTTGGTGATGGAAAGGGAGACCCAGGGGCCTCTCCTCTGAATGCCAGAGCCCTGGGGGCATTGGCCCTGTGGTCTTCCCAGGAGAGAAGAACATTACTGATGTCCTCACTGAGCTCTATGCTCTGAGCCTTGGGGAAACTGGGCTCTAGAGGTGTAGCCTCATAACCCCAGGAAGGGAATTAGGGCCATGCAGCAACAGGGGTGGAGGTTTTCATGCACATGTATGTGACGTATGTACATGAACATGTGAGTTCATGCATTCATGCATGCTCTCTGTTTATGCATGTGCTCCTTGTGCATGTCTTTGTGTCGGCTTATGTGTGCCTACCTGGAAGGAGAGGTGATGGCATCTGACATCTCTGAAGTTCTGTGTCTGCAGGCATGACTATATCTAGGTGCAGGTGTAGCGTTCCGGGGAAAGGATTAAGATATGGGTTCTGGAGCCAGTTGGAATAGATTCAGATGCTGGCTCTGCCTCCTACAGGCTGTGTAGCTTTTGCAATACTTAACTTTTTTGAGCCTCAGTGTGTGTGTGTGTGTGTGTGTGTGTGTGTGTGTGTGTGGTTTTTGTTTGCCTTTCTTAAACATTTTATTGCTTCAGTTTCTTAAAGCAGACATCCCAGTTTCACTAATTACTAAATGGGGGAACTTCGGCAAGTTGTTTAGCTTCACTAAACCACATTGTCCTCATCTATAAATGCTTAGCAATCACAACTTTATTTTCTTTATCTTTTCCCTTTAATAGTCTTGATTTTTTTTAGAGCAGTTATAAGTTCACAGCAAAATTGGTCACATGGTCCAGAGAGTTCCCACATAGCCACAGCCCCCACACATGCACGAAACCCCCCGATTATCAACATCCCCACTAGAATGCTACACTTGTCTTAATTGATGAACCCCACTGACACATCATCATCACTCAAATCCATAGTTTACATTAGGGTTCACTCTTGGTGTTGTACATTTTGACAAATGTCTATTGACAACATTATAGTATCATAGAGAATAATTTCACTGGCCCTGAAGTCCTTGGTGTTCCACCCGTTCATCCCTCCCTCCCACCTATGCCCTGGTATCCACTGATCTTTTACTGTCTCCATAGTTTTTCCTTTTCCAGAATGCCATGTATTGGAATCCTATAGCATGTAGCTTTTTCAGATTGGCTTCTTTCATTTAGTAATATGCATTTAAGTTTTCTCCATGTGTTTTCCAGTCTTAATAGCTCTTTTTTTTGTACTGAATAATATTTAATTGTCTGGATATATCACTGTTTATTTATCCACTCACTTACTGAAGGAAGGACAGTAGCAACATCATACTTGGTGCTTCCAAGTTTGGCAGTTGTGAATAAAGGTACTACCAACATCCATAGATAGGGTTTTGTGTGGATATAAGTGTTCAACTCCTTTAGGTTAATTCCAAGGAGTGTGTTTGCTGGATCATATAGTAAGAATATGTTTAGTTCTGTAAGAAACTGCCAGACTGTCTGTACATTTTGAACTTCCACCAGTAATGAATGAGAATTCTTGTTGCTCTACATTTTTGTCAGCATTTGGTATTGTCAGTGTTTTGAATTTTGGCCATTCTAATGGATGTGTTGTGGTATCATACTGTGGTTTTATTTTGCATTTCCCTGATGACATGTTTCCTTTGCTTATTTTCTATCTGTATCTTCTTTGGTGAGGTGGCTTTAAAGTCCTTGTCTTATTTTATTAGGGTATTTATTTTCTTATTGCCAAGTTTTTGAAAAAGAATCTTTTGATACATATCTCAGCCTCAGGGAGCACAGAGCAGGGTGCCCAAGGGTGGAGAGAAGGGTAAATGGACAAATGGAAGCTTTCCATCACAACCCCATCTGGCGACCAGAATGATCTATATAAATTAGGAACAACTTTGTAATTATTTGGTTACTTCTCTGATCTACATCCTTCAAAGTGTCCCCTTGGTGACAGCCCGTGTTTTCTAAGTGGTTTGTCATGATATGTAATTATACAGAATTAACATGGAGTAATGTCAATTTTACTCATTTTTTAAGAGGGAGAAGAACAGCATTGTTCTATATTTATGGCATGGAATGAGAGCTTTGCTTGAATCTTAGCGATAGAACATATATAACCTGAATGTTTACAAGTTCTTCTTCATCCTTCAGGAGAGTTGCTTCTCCCTTGAAAACTCAGCTTTCACAGGGTGATACATGGAAGTGTTCAATTAGTCTATTGTACACCTGAAGCTAATATAACACTGTATGTTAACTAACTGGAATCAAGATAAAAACTTAAAAAAAAAGAAAAGTCAGCTGTCCTGGGCCATGCCCCCATGCTCAAGACAGAATATCCTTGCTTGTCTTCCTGTGAGCTTATCTCTGCTACTGCTGTTTGCTCTGATTTGTTTCATTGCAAAGTTTGATTAGATCCTCTCTCATTATTTCTCAGAACACACAATGCTCAAGGCTGTGTCTACCAAGACTTGAAGCTAACACAAAGAGGTAACAGTGGAGAAAACCAGAAAATTAGGTGGCTGATCTTACTGTCCCTAGATTCCATTGGCTGTGTACTCTTTTTTAAGGGGCTCCCCTTCTGATCTTTTCTTTCCTTATCCTGGCAGCATAATCTTATGGCAAATTTATCTCTCCCAGAGGAAAGTCCCCCTTTCTATGTTCTCATTTTCCCAAGTTCAAGTCCCTAACAACATACTTCTGGACACACCCGAGGACTCTAGGGCTGCCAGACTTAGCAACTCTATGAGGAACTAATATCAATAATCTTCCCAGAGATGGTACCATCCAATGAAGACAGTCATTTACGCTTGTAACAAAATGCGTGCTATCCCAATCTGAAACTCTACAATGATAATATCCTGGCTTAGGGCCTCCTCCAGAACAGTGAAAAGGTATTTTGTTTACAATTTCATGATACAAAAAAAATCTCACTAGGAATGATCTCTTCCCAAAGAAAACTGACAGCAAAAACCCATAAGGAGTAGGTAGTAGAGGGTGACCAGTTGGTCACATAATCCATATTCCTGGATGGTAAGATAATGTAGTAAAAATGTCAGTTTCCCCAAATTAATACATATATTCAGTAGACTCACAAAATTCTAAAAGGGTTCTTTATAGAATATGTCAAGTCTACTCTAAAACTTGTTAATGAAAGAAAATGTGTAAAAGTAACAATATAATTTTGAAAACAAAGCAAAATAACGATGATGGGTTTGTCTTCCCAGTTAGAAAAACATACAACAAAGCTTTGCTAGTTACAACAGCATAGTATTGGTGTAAGAATGTAAAATCCAGCTGATGGAGCAGAGCAGAATCCAGAAATAGACCTAACTAAAAAGGTACTTAGCCTTTTTGGATGTGGGAGGAAAGAAAATTGTGGGACAAATGTGTATTCAATTAAAAGATAAATTTAATAAATTTAGATCTTGACATTATACCATATGTGAAAATAAATTCCAAACAAAGAGGCAACCCACAGAATGGGAGAAGATATTTGCAAATGACACTACAGATAAAGGGCTGGTATCCAAGATCTATAAAGAACTTCTCAAACTCAACACCCCAAAAACAAATAATCAAGTCAAAAAATGGTCAGAAGATATGAACAGACACTTCTCTGAAGAAGACATACAAATGGCTAACAGACACATGAAAAAATGTTCATCATCATTAGCCATCAGGGAAATTCAAATCAAAACATGGAGGACATTAGGAGAAGGAAGGGAAAAATGGGCGGGGGGAATTGGAGGGAGAGATGAACCATGAGAGACTATGGACCTGAGAAACAAACAGGGTTTTAGAGGGGAGGGGGGAGGGGGGATTGGTTAGCCCGGTGATGGGTATTAAGGAGGGCACGTACTGCATGGAGCACTGGGTGTTATACGAAAACAGTGGATCGTGGATCACTACATCAAAAACTAATGATGTATTGTATGGTGACTAACATAACATAATAAAATTAAAAAAAAAAACACATTGAGATACCACCTTACACCAGTTAGAATGGCAAAAATTGACAAGGCAAGGAACAACAAATATTGGAGAGGTTGTGGAGAAAGGGGAACCCTCTTACACTGTTGGTGGGAATGTAAGTTGGTACAGCCACTTTGGAAAACAGTGTGGAGGTGCCTCAAAAAATTAAAAATAGAGCTACCCTATGACCCAGCAATTGCACTTCTAGGTATTTACCCCAAAGACACAGATGTAGTGAAAAGAAGGGCCATATGCACCCATTGTTCATAGCAGCAATGTCTGCAATAGCCAAACTGTGGAAAGAGCCGAGATGCCCTTCAACAGATGAATGGATAAAGAAGATATGGCCCATATATACAATGGACTATTACTCAGCTATCAGAAAGGATGAATACCCAACTTTTACATCAACATGGATGGGACTGGAGGAGATTATGCTAAGTGAAATAAGTCAAGCAGAGAAAGTCAATTATCATATGGTTTCACTTATTAGTGGAACATAAGGAATGGCATGGAGGACATTAGGAGAAGGAAGGGAAAAATGAAGGGGGAGAAATCGGAGGGGGAGATGAACCATGAGAGACTATGGACTCTGAGAAACAAACTGAGGGTTTTAGAGGGGAGGGGGTTGGGGGGGGATGGGTTAGCCCGGTGATGGGTATTAAGGAGGGCACGTACTGCATGGTGCACTGGGTGTTATACGAAAACAATGAATCGTGGATCACTACATCAAAAACTAATGATGTATTGTATAGTGATTAACATAACATAAAATAAAATTAAAAAAAAAGAAAATAAATTCCAGATGTATTTGAAGATTTAAAAGTAAAAATCCCTAAAACTATAACATGGAAATACAGGAGAATATTTTTATAATTTTGTGGATGGAATAACCCTTCTCGGCAAAATATAAACCCTGAAGTTGTAAAGGAAAAGATGGGCAGATTTGACTATATAAAAGTGAAAACGTGTGTGTGACCAGTGATGTCATGAATGAAGTTAAAAGAGAGTCAAAGGATTTGGAGAAAATACTGATGATGTGTATATATATATATATATATATATATATATATATATATATGTATTCATATAATAGAAAGGATTAGTGTTCATATAGTAGAAAGGATTCCAAAAAATTAATAAGAAAATGACACATTCTAATTGTGATAGGAACAGTGATGTTTACCAAATATTCCATACAAAAACTAACATTTCCCACCCCTTGCAGTTTGTTATGAACACATGACAACTTCTGTCCAAAGAAATATGAGTTTAAGTGATGTGTGTTATTTCTGGATTAAGGCAATGGAAAACCACGTGAAATTCTCCAATCTGTCTTTCCCTGCCAAGGAGGCCATAGGTTTTTGATAAGCTATGGTGGACCTCTATCAGTGTGGTTTTCTCTGAATCACTCTCCATCGAACAGCCCTGGTGACCTGTAATGGATGTATCGTGTGAGCAAGAAATAAAGTTTTGCTGTGTGAAACTTTTGGGATTTGGGGATTAATTTACTGTTGCAATGTAGAAATCCATTCTGGCTAATACTTCAATAGAAAAATGAGAAAAGGATATAAACAGGTAATTCACAGTGGAAGAAATAGGAAGGACCAATAAACATATAAAAGACATAAAGTATTATTTATTTTGACCAGTAGAAGTATCACCATAGAAGATGGTGATACTACATGGTATTGAATGTGTGAGGAGAAAGGTGCTTCATGTACTACAGATTGGCACAGAAATGCACTTTCTGTGCATTTGGCACAGCCATTTTGGAGAACAACTTGACAGTATCTCTCAAATTCCACTTTTATGTATATAAGGCATTTGAACAATGGATGTGTACACATTTGAACAATGTATGTATACAAGGTATTCATAGAAGTATGGTTTATAATAGATACAAGAGAAAATAGAAACAGTTTAAATGCTCAGGAATGAAGACATGGTTAAATTATGGTAGCTTCATATTATAAATTATTATTATTATTAAAATAATATGAACAAGTTAAAAACAATAGTATACTGTAGATAGTAGTGACTTGGAACCATCCTTAAGACATATTTTTAGATGAAGAGTCAAGTTCAAAGGTAATATATTTATGTAGTGTGATTTCAATCCTCTTAATTTTTTTTCATTTAAAGAGCCTTTATTTTTTTTTCTGCTTCGAATAATTTATTTTAGGAAAATTGATACACCAAGAGATTTTGCAATCTTTTCCAATCACAATTCAAGGAAGAATTGCAATACATTTAAATAGAAATTAGAATAAACATGTCTTCCACTATAAAACACAAATTTCCTTAAAGAATTTTAGCAACTGAAACCAACATGGTTAATATTTTCCTATTTTACTTCATCCTTAATGTCCATAGTTCTTCATCTTTCCTTTTTTTTTTGAAGACTTTTATAGACCAATCTTTTAGATTCTCTACACATAATTATATTCGAATGAAATTGTCGGGGTTGTGGATTGGTCTATAAAAGTCTTAAAGAGCCTTTAAAAATTTTTTTAAATAAGTTTTAATTTAAATTCGAGTTAGTTATACGCAACTAATGAATCGTTGAACACTACATCAAAAACTAATGATGTACTATTTGTTGGCTAACTGAACATAATAATAATAAAAAGACTTAAATAAAATAAAAAATAAATTCAGACTGTTGAATCTCAGATCTGTACCTCTGAAACAAATAATGCAATATATGTTAAGAAAGAAAAAAAGAAGAAGAATGTAGCAGGAGGGGAAGAATGAAGGGGGGGAAATCGGAGGGGGAGAAGAACCATGAGAGACGATGGACTCTGAAAAACAAACTGAGGGTTCTAGAGGGGAGGGGGTTGGGAGGATGGGTTAGCCTGGTGATGGGTATTGAGGAGGGCACGTTCTGCATGGAGCACTGGGTGTTATGCACAAACAATGAATCATGGAACACTATATCTAAAACTAATGATGTAATGTATGGGGATTAACATAACAATAAAAAAAATTAAAAAAAAAAATAAAATAAATTCAAGTTAGTTAATGTTAGTGTAATATTAGTTTCGAGTGTACAATACAGTGATTCAATAGTTCCATACAACACCCGGTGCTCATCACAACAAATGCTTTTAATCTTTATATTTGCATGTGTAAAGATATCTTTCTCTTTGTAACAGGTTTGTGGGTGAAATTCAGGAGGGATTTTCAGTTTGTACCTTATAACTTCTGTTTAATTTTCACAACTAGGCTGTATTCATGTGTTATCTATATCCTCAGAAAGTAAAAAAAAAGGAAAGAAATGTGGAAGGTGAGAAAAATAGAATTAAAATATATTTTTAAAAGATTTTATTTATTTATTTGACAGAGAGAGACACAGCGAGAGAGGGAACACAGGCACGGGGAGTGGGAGAGGGAGAAGCAGGCTTCCTGCCGAGCAGGAAGCCCGATGTGGGGCTCGATCCCGGGACTCTGGGACCATGACCTGAGCCGAAGGCAGACACCTAACGACTGAGCCACCCAGGTGCCCTGAATTAAAATATTTTTTAACACAGTGCCTTCTTTGTGTCCTCTCTTAGCATCAAATATTGACACATAAAAACCTTAAATAAATACTTCATGATACATAAAAACATACCTAGGAGACAGGGGAAGAAGGCTATTAATTTGCTAAACCTTAAAATCACAACAATGGCACTACCAAATTTCACAAGCCAACTGGGGTCCCCCAAAGATCAGTGGTTCACAACCTTGGCTGTTCATTGGAATTACCTGGGAGCTTTAAAACTACTGATACCTGGGTTACATCTTAGAGACTTTGATTTAATTGGTCTGGGGTGTGGTCCTGGGCCTCAGGATCTTTTTGTAAGGTCCCCAGGTGATGCTACATGTGCAGAGGAGGCTGAGAACCACTGCTTTAGATAAAATAGACACTATTGCAAAGGTCTTTAATTAGAAGACCAAAAGGAATGGGGGAGTTGATTTCTATGCCTCAAGGATAATGTTCTTCAAAGCATATAAGGGAGAAGGTTCTGGCTAGAACTGGTTTAAACATTATTTTCCTCTAAAATTGATTACTCAGTAGCTCCCTCCAGTGCTGCCCTTGCATGAATGGGCTCAGGTGGGAGGAGGCAAAGCCTTAGAGTTATGGCAGCCTCAATTACCTTTCTAGAATCGGACAGAATATGGCCCCTTGATGGGAGCCCAGGGGAAAGCAGGAGAACTCACTAATGACATTGTGCCAGAAAAGTTTCTGAACAACTATCATGGTAGAAGCTGCCTCAGAGGGATGAGATCCAATCTCAACTTTCTTAATGAGGCTCTGGGGAGATCTTGCTGGTGAACCTCTAGGATCCTTTACTTCGATGCTAATTAACCACTGAGGGTAGCTCCTTTTACAGCCCAATTAAATCGAGTTCTGGGGTAAAGGTTTGTCTTCTTTTGAATGGTTACTTGGGAATTAAGCCTGGAGCCTCTCAGCACATCAAATCATTCTCAATGTAACCATGGCCACAACTGATCACAACACTGTCCCTAGTCAAAGAAACAGACTACCCAGGCACACCCATTTCATTGTGTAGTCAGAGAAGCATGCTGTACATTGAGAATAAAAGTGTTGATGTCCTGGTCAGAACATTAGTCATCGGGTTCAGAACTGTTCTGGAACAGGAGCCAAGAAAGGATTCTGGGGAAAGTTGTGGCTGTTCTTGAGGATATCCTCACACAAGGTGGGGTCACAGATAGCTCCCATTTCTACCCATGGTGTTTGGGTAGGCACTTGGGATGCAGAGTTAGTCAATTCTGAGTTTGAATTCTGTTTACCACTTAGTTGCTGGTGACTTTGGGCAAGTCACTTCACCTCTTTGAACTTCAGTTTCCTCTTCTTTAAAATGAGGTCGTTAATTCCCATCAGTCAGAATTATAGGTGATTGATTTATGCTAGTTATCTTCACATTACCATGGTGACTTGGTGTACATTGGCTGGCATTTTTAAATTTATTAAAAATGTATGATAAAAGGTCAATGTTAGCTCACAAGATGATGGAAATTATGAAGGCATTATGGCCAGGGAACTCAAGAAAATTTGGGTCCCGCTCTAAGACTCAGCTGCCTCTTTCTGTGAGGTTATTAATGAAAATGCTGCCCAAGGAAAAATGGCAAAATGGAAGTAGGAGACTTGAGTGGTAGTTGGTGGTAGTAGAGCTTGTGCTAGTTGCTTTCCAAAAGCCCTAATGGGTGGGGGTTAGACTACCAGTGCTAGAACATTCTTTAGAATGTAGGGATTAGAGCCTTCATCCTTGGCTTTGGACCTCAGTTGCTATTCTGGCACAACAGATTAACTTCCCAGTGGAAATCCTGTTTCTAGGTGCACTTTGGCCAGCCTAGTATGGAGGAATTCCCATGGGCACTTCAGCCTCACAGTCCCCAGCCTCATCTCATCTCATGACTTCTCCTTCCTTTCAAACTCATCAAGAATATATTGGGGAAAACTTGGGGCCCCTGAAACACCTATAGTTTTTCTTTTGAGCAAAATGATCTTGTCTGAAATCTCCTGTAGAGAGAGGAACCCTAAGCAGATACTCATACATAGCACTTATATTCCCTTTGTATGACATAAAGATGCCAGTACAGTAGTTAAACTGTTTGAAGAATGATTTGCTATTTCTTTATCTTTTTCAGTCTTGGTTGTACTTGGCTCCTTCTTTTTTTGTGGACCTAGCTGTGCATCTAAGGTCCTTATCTTTCTTTGTTTTTCTTATAAATTAAAGTGGTAGACTAATTATTTTTTTCTTTTTTGAGAGTTTTTATTGAAATTCCAGTTAGTTAACATACAGTGTAATATTAGTTTCAGGTATACAATATAGTGATTCAACCCTTGCATACAACACCTGGTCCTCATCACAAGTGCACTCTTTAATCCCTATCACCTGTTGAACCCATGACCCCACCCACCTCTCCTCTGGTAACCATCAATTCTCTATAGTTGAGAGTTGGCTTCTAGTTATTAATGTTAGAAATAAATGGAAAACTAATGATGTAATGTATGGTGATTAACATAATAAAATAAAATAAATAAAATAAAAAAATAAGAAAAAAAAGAAATAAATGGAAAAACAATTTAGTAAAATTCAAACCAGGTCAAGTAAAATCGTACTAGGGAGAACCTGGCTATTCAGCTTTGACCTCACCTGTGTTAGAAGAAGGCAGGATAAGGAGCTGTCACAGGTTCTTCTCTTTCAGAGCTTAACAGGAAGGTAAGACCGTCTCAGATTTCCCACATAACTCATGAGACCAATGGCAGGGACATCTTCAAAGGTCCCGTGGTCATAGTAATTCTTTACCTACTTGAGACTTCAGTTTAATCAGTGTTCCCTTGTCTTTTTGTTGTAATGTTGACTTTTTCACCCCCATCTCTCGCTAGTTGAGATCTGGGTCTTAATTTCTAGGTGAGCTAGAGGTTATGGTAAGTTCCCAGTTTTATATTAGATATATAAAAGATATAAGAGATATATGAGATAATCAATGAATCAGAGACCTTCAGGTTTTGAAAACAGATTTCATTGCCAAAATGGAAGATTTATGGCAAGCAGATATTGTGAATTAAAAATTGGGGGGTATGGGGCGCCTGGGTGGCTCAGTTGGTTAAGCGACTGCCTTCGGCTCAGGTCATGATCCTGGAGTCCCGGGATCGAGTCCCGCATCGGGCTCCCTGCTCAGCAGGGAGTCTGCTTCTCCCTCTCCCGCTCCCCCCTCTTGTGCTCTCTCTCTCTCTCACTCTCTCTCTCAAATAAATAAATAAAATCTTTAAAAAAAAAAAATTGGGGGGTATGGTGACTAACATAACACAATAATAAAAAAAGTACCTATCCCTACACACTAAAAAAAAAAAAATTGGGGGATAAAGCATTGCTTACTTTTCACTTCTTTTTTTTTTTTAAAGAATTTATTTCTTTGAGAGAGAGAGAGTGCAAGCAGGGGGATGGGCAGAGGGAAAAGAAGAGAATCGTAAGCAGACCCCATGCTGAGCAAGGAGCCTGATATGGGGCTAAATCCCACAATCCTGAGATCATGACCTGAGCTGAAACCAAGAGTTGGATGCTTAACCAACTGAGCTGCCCAGATGCCCCAGTACTTTTCAGTTCTCTGCAGCAGAATTATCAAGTATATTGTATTAGTTTTCTGGGGCTGCCATAATAAAGTGCCATTGATTGGGTGACTTAAGCAATGGAAATTTATTTTCTCACAATTCTGGAAGCTGGAAGTCAGGGCAAGGTATTGGTAGGGTTGGTTTCTTCTGAGGACATTCTTTTTGGCTTTGCAGTATCTTCACAAGATCTTACATCTGTGTATGTTTGTGTTTTAATCTTCTCTTCCTATAAGGACACCAGTCATCTTGGATTGGGGACCACCTGAAAGACATTTTAACTTAATTACCTCTTTAAAGACCCTATCCCCAAATAAGTCACATTCTGAGATGAGGGGGTTAGGATGTCAACTTATGAAATCGTGGGGAAACACAATTCCATCCAAAACCCCAACGTGTTAAACACCAAATTCTTAGCTCTTCAGAGTCATCACTTGGAATCCACATATATCCCAGGGAAGAGATGAAGGAGAAATCAAAGCAATGGGACACATTTAGATAACAGTAGAGAGTCTCTTGCAGGGTCCTTTAAGTCTGTGAATCTGACAGTAGATTGGACATGGGCCCTGTGCAATATGAGGACTATACTGGTGCTCCTTTTGCTCTTGAAATTAAAAAGAGCAATAGAAAATGGTGGCATTGTATTTGTAGACATCAGAGGACTGGATATTGCCCTGAGTATTTTCCTGGAGGTTATTTAAATGTTTTTTAAGGACCTAGAGTGGCTCATTCAAATAGATGAGTGATGGTCATTAAGGAGGGCACGTGATGTAATGAGCACTGGGTTTTATATACAACTGGTGAATCACTGAATTCTACCTCTGAAACTAATAATACACTATATGTTAATTAATTGAATGTAAATTAAAAAAAAAACCAAATAGATGAGTGAGAGAAGCCAGGTTGGTGGAGAGACTAGACCAACATCAAAGGGCTGTGGCAAGAACCCTTCATGTTGGCCAAGGCTGATATCACCATTGGATCATCATTACAGAGCATAAGAAGACATGTGGGCCAGTCATCAATCTCATAAGCATGGCCTAGTCATCACCCATGGTGACAAATGAATGGGAAAAGGTCAGGTGTCAGCAACTGAATCAGCATAGTACCAAAGTACAGACTAATCTAAACAAAACAAAACAAAAAACAAGAAAAATCCTGTTGGGTCTTTGAAGACATCAGGGGAAGTTGTGTAAGTCCTGAGAGTTTAGAAATGGGACTTGGAAGGAGCAATGATATCCATGAAAGGTGGGAAATGAATGGAGCTCAATTATAAATAAAAATACACAACTGATGAATTGTTGAACACTACATCAAAAACCACATGTATTTTTATTTATTTATTATGTTCAGTTAGCCAACATATAGTACATCATTATTTTTTTTAAAAGAACCTCTTTTTTATGAGGCTTTGTAAACCAAAAGCTTCTTACTAATAGTTTACATCCACTGATTTTTCTTTTCTTTTTTTTTATTATGTTCAATTAGCCAACATATAATACATACATCCATTGATTTTTGACTCTGTCTTCAGTGGCCATAGGAAGCATTTCTGATTACATAGAACAAATTTTCCTTCATTCTGAAAAAAGTAACAAATAGAAAACACATGGAAATACAGGCATCTTTAGAGAGAGGAGCACATAGGCAAGGAGTTTCAGGAAGCGTTGTTTGATGAATGCAACCTGAGCTTATGAAAGGCAGGAAGAGTAGAGAACAGAACACTACAGAGGCATAGAGCTGGCTTACTAATAGTCAGTTATGTGATTGATGTTAGGTTTTGTGAATCTAATGACTCCAGAGCCCAGGATATCCAGCTGTTGGGAGAATTAATAAAAGAGACCCTAGTTATATCATGGCATGATCAGAAAACATTCTGATCTGCAGTTGGGGAGCTCCTAGTCCAATAAGGAGGTAACACACACACACACACACAAACACACACACACATTCAGCCAACCACTTGCAAAAAAATCTTCTATTTCAGATAGAACAGAGTAGTTATAAATGCAAAACATTTTTTTATTAAAGATTTTGTTTGTTTATGTGACAGGGAGAGCAGGAACACAAGCAGGGGGAGTGGGAGAGGGACGAGCAGGCTCCCTGCTGAGCAGGGAGCCCAATGTGGGGCTCGATCCCAGGACCCTGGGATCATGACCTGAGCTGATGGCAAATGCTTAATGACTGAGCCACCCAGGCGCCCCAATGCAAAACATTTTTGCACATATATAGATTTCTACATAAATGTACAAAAATTGTATGGTGACTAACATAACATAATAAAATTTAAAAAAAAAGAAATGTACAAAGATTCTTTTGTAATTCAAGTGACCAAACTTGGATGAATTTATAAATGAAGGAAATATGGGAGGTTCCCTATAAATATGGAAGGAATAAAGGGCATGTGATTTTCTGGAATAGAGAGATATTGAGGTGATCTACATTGTAGCATAGGTACCAAGACATGGAAGGTACTGTCAACCATGGTATGACAGAGACCACAGGTTGGAAAACTACAGGGTGCAGCTACAATTGAGCAAAGAGTATATTTTTCCAAAAAAATTTTTCTCACATGCTGATGTGTGTGTGTGCATGTGTGTGCACCTGTGAGTTTGTGCAGGTGTGTGTACATGAGCACCCACACCCACACTTTGGTATCAGGATCCACGGATTTTGGCTTGTGTAGTAGAAAGCATATCCATTTGAGCCTTAATCCTGCTTATCAGTTTCTCTAAGCCCTGTTTCATGTCTTTGTTTCTCAAACTGTAGATAAATGGATTCAACATAGATGTCAGTACAGTGTAGATGATTGTTGCTACTCGGTCTTTGACAGTCTAGGTGGACAAAGGGTGGAAATAGACATAGCCAATACTCCCATAAAACAGAGTCACCACTGTGAGATGGGAGCTGCAGGTGGAGAAGGCTTTGCATTTTCCAGCCACTGAGGGAATATTGAAGACTGCAATGAGGATTCTCAGGTAAGAGATGACAGTGCAGATACATGGGGCCATCACAGAAGCCATCCCTTCTGTCATGGCCACGATTTCGTTGACAGAAGAGGAAGAACAGGCCAGTTTTAGAAGAGGGTTGACATCACAGAAAAAATGTTGGATAACGTTTGATGCACAGAAAGTGAGCTGATTCACCAGGAGGGCATGTAGGAGGGAGTGGAGGCAGGAGAAAGCTATGGAGAAGGCCACTAGCAGCATACAGCGTCTGTGGTTCATCACAGTGACATAATGGAAAGGGTTACAAATGGCTACATAGTGGTCAATGGCCATAGCTGCCAGGAGATAACTGTCTATGTTTCCAAAGACCAGGAAGAAATACATCTATGCCAGACATTCAGCATAGGAGATGGTTTTCGCCTCTGATAAGAAGTTCACTAACATCTTGGGGACTACGACTGTTGTGTAGCAGATATCAGCAAAGGACAAGATGCTCAGGAAGAAATACATGGGGTTTTGGAGTTTCGGATCAGAGCGGATAGCCAAGATGATGAGCAGATTCCCCACCAAGGTGACCAGGTACATGATAAGAAAGAGGACAAAGAGTGGCTTCTGGTCCTCAGGGTGAGAGGACGGTCCTACGAGGATGAATTCAGAGAGTCTTGTCAGGTTGGACATTCCCATGGACTTGTATGCACCTACAGATAAAAGGTCCTGTCAGTTAATGTTCTTATGTCATCTAGGACATGCATCTTTCCATCTGGTTCTTACAATGAGAATGAGCAGTTGTAAAAGGGCATTTACTCTAATGATTTTCTTCCTGAATATGAACAAATCAGAGCCAAAGGTGTATTTTCACTTGTTCTTTTAGAATCTTTGTGATAGAAATCTATAGAAAACAGATTGAAGGTGGGGGGCACCTGGATGACACAGTTGGTTGAGTCTGACTCTTAGTTTTGGCTCAGGTCATGATCTTGGGGTTATGACATCCAGCTCCACATTGGGCTCCACGCTAGAGTCGCTAAAGACTCTCTCTTCTCCCTCTGCCTCTCTGCACAGTGTGCTCTCTCTCTCTCTCTCTCTCTCAAATAAATAATCTTAAAAAAAGAAAACAGATTGAAGGTGAGAGGGAGAAGGAGGAGGAGGCCTATAGAAGGCTTGATTCCCTTTTCCTTCTCCTTGGTCTGTGGCTGATAATCACAGGAACCACAGATGCAGTCTATGAATCAGGTTCAGGTTAGCTTCTCATAAAGATTATCCTTGGCAAATGCACATCTATATAATCATGAAATAGCTATTTCACCTAGTTGTGGTTGAGGAAGAACCATCCTTTTAAAAATAAGATGAAAATAGAGAGGGAGGCAAACCATAAGAGATGCTGAACTCTAGGAAGCAAACAGGGTTGCTGGAGAGGAGGTGGGTGGGGGAAGGGATAATTGGGAGATGGGTATTAAGGAGGGCACTTGATGTAATGAACACTGGGTATTGTATGCACCTGATGAATCACTAAATTCTACCCTTGAATCTAATAATACAGTGTATGTTAACTAAATTGAATTTAAATAAAGAATTTAAAAAAGAACCATTATTTTAAATCAAGATGCTTCTTTCCACATCATTTGCGGTGGAAGTACGGAAGACATACAAAACCGTTGAATTGAATGTAAATAGTTCTAGAGCAAAGAAAGATGGAGAAGGTAAAGTGAGAGAGAGGGAGTGAATTTTCTTGTTCTTTGGCTGATATTTCACATCCTGAGGTCAGGGGAATGTGACTCACAAGTAGACTGGGTAAAGAAGGATTCAACTGTAGAATGAATATATATATATATATATATAAATCTCAACATTTAGCTCAAAGATAAGTTAGCTCTCTTAGTGTCCAGTGATGACTAATTATCTGTCTGAGATCAGATATTCACACCTTCTGATCAGGCATTCTCAAAGTTCACTTCTTACCTGGGAAGGACATCAAAGTCTTGCCTCATCTATTCAGCTCCCTGGAATGATTAGTGAAAAAGAAGACAAACTGTGCCAAGAGACCACATACAGAAAATGTGTCTGATTGTAGAAAATCTGATGCTTCTTAAATCTGAATGCTCCTTTGCATGGATTCTTACCATCCTTCCCAAGGTATAGATACTTACAGCCCTTGCTTCCCTCATGGGAGTATCCGCTGATGCTGTGTCACTAAATCTCTGGTGTTTGGTGGGGGAGAGAATAAGAAGAAAAACACACATTAACTTTGTGCAGGATTGTCTCCAAGGATCCAGAGGAATTACATAGGTTCTCCCTCCCCAAGTGGCCCCACATCCCTGTCTTCAACAGTCTGTGCATAGTGTAACATGTGCTTAGCCTGGTGAAGGCGTCCATGATAGATAATAATTTTCTGTCCCTGGCTCTTGCAACCTCTCTGAGGGCTTACCTTGGTATGTCCCATGTAGCACTGAGGATGGAGTACCAGGCAGGGACATCTGGGCCTAGTTTCTTTCTTGAACTATGAAGCTTTGATTTGGACTTCCCCTTAGTGCCTCCATTTGTCTTAAGGACAACTATCTCAGAGCACCTCAACATCATGAATATCTTCTGCTCTCCCCTCCTCAAGTTTATTTTGATTTGTTATCAAAATATTGACATACAATAATATATTAATTTCAGTGCTAATATAGTGAACTGTTAATACAATGGACATAGTTTTTGAACATTTATATGCATTCCAAAGTGATCACCAGGATAAATCTAGCTACCATCTGTCACCATACAAAGTTGTTACAATATTGTTAACTATATTCCCTATTCTGTAACTTTCATCCCCTTTAATTATGTATTCTATAACTGGAAGTTTGAGCGTTTTAATCTTTTTCTCCTATTCCAATCAGTCCCCCTCCCTGCCCACCCTAATCGCCCCTGGGAACTACCTGATTGTTCTCTGTATCTATGATCCTGTTTGTGTTTTGTTTTGTTTGTTTTGTTTTTTAGATTCCATGTTTAGTAAGTGAAATGATACAGTATTTGTGTCTCTGTGTCTGACTTATTTCACTTAGCACAGTCCTCTAGGTTTATCCATGTTGTTGCAAATGGCAAGATTTCAGTCTTTTTACTGGGTGAATAATATTTCATTATATATATATCTTCTTTATTCATCTATTGATGGAGAGTTAGGTTGCTTCCATATCTTGGCTATTGTAAATAATGCTGCAAAGGTGCTTGTATCTTTTTCAAATTAGTGTTTTTATTGTCTTCTAATAATACTCAGATGTAGAATTGCTGGATCTTATGGGGGGGAATCTCTATGCTGTGTTTCATAGTGGTTTTACCTTTTGCATTTCCCCCAACAGTGCATGAGCATTTTCTCTTCTGCGTTCTTACAGGACTAGTTATATCTTGTCTTTTTGATAATAGCCATTCTTACAGGTGTATTATTATGGGGGTTATTTTGTACATAACTAGGTTTTTTTTTTCTCTTTCTGCTTCATCTTTGACAGTTGGAGTATAATCAGTTTTGGTGCTGGTCTCTTTGGGTTCATCTTATTTGTGATTCTCTGTGCTCCCTGGACTTGTATGTCTTCACCAGGTTAGGAATGTTTTTAGCCATTATTTCTTCAAGTGGTTTTCTGTCCCTTTCTTTCTTTTTTCTCCTTCTGGGACCCCTATATATGAATGTCAGTATGCTTGATGTTGTCTCAGAGGTCCCTTAAACTATTATTTTTAATATTGTTTTTCTTTTTGTTGTTCCAACTGTGATTTCCACTGCTCTGTCTTCCAGATTGCTGATCCATTCTTCTGCATCATCTAATCTGCTATGATTTTTTCCTAGTGTATTTTTCATTTCAGTTATTGTGTTCTTCAGCTCTGATTTGCTATTTTTTATGTTTTCTATCTCTCTGTTGAATTTCTCACAGTGCTCATCCATTTTACTCCTGAGTTTGATAAGCATCATTATTACCATTACTTTGAACTCTTTATCTAGTAGATTTCTTATCTCTTTTGTTCAGTTCTTTTTCTGTGGGTTTTTTGTTCTTCTATTTGGAACAGATTCTCTATGTCATCATTGTGCCTAACTCTCTGTGTTTGTTTCTATGCGTTAGATATGTCAGTTATGTCTCCTGGTCCTAATGGAGTCACTTATGTAGAAGGTGTCCTGTGGGGCCCCGTAGCACAAACACTCTTGGTCACCTGAGCCAAGTGCCTTCAGGGTATCCCCTATGAGGGATGCATGCACCCTTCTGTTGTCGTTGGGTCATGATTGGTGTGTATTTGCTGGTGTTTTGCTGGTGTGGGGGGCTATCCCCTGGCATAGCAGTCTGTAAGGCTTGGCTGCAATGTTTACAGGCATGCTGGTGAGTGGGGCTGGCTCCTGGTTTGTGTGGCTAAGAGGACTGGCCATGATTACTGTGGTGCATGGTAGGTGGGGCAGGCCTCTGGTGCAGCTGGCTGCAAGGTCTGGCTTTGACTGTTGTAAGCACTCTAGTGTGTGAGCCTGGCCCTCTGGGCTTTGTTGCCTGCCAAGGCTGCCCACTATGTGTGGTTGGGTCAGGGGCTTCTTTGCTTCTCTCAAATTTAAGTACAACTGCTAGTTTAGTAGCTGTGTCCTGTAAAGAATGGGAATGTCATAGACTTTTAACCCAACTTTAGGTCACCCTTCCCTTGTTAGCCAATTCTCAAGTCTGCCGCTCAGATATTTGATTATGATCCTTTGCAACCACCACTCGGGAAAGCCACCAGTTTTAGATCTTTTACTATTCTGAATTCATGAAAGCACACAGAATCTATACATCAGAGTCCCAACATGCCAGACACACATTGCCCATTTCCTGTCACTTAACTGGTTTATTATCCCATCTTACAATTCAACTACCTCAATCTTTGATCTCCCTTCTCCTGGGTCTCTAGGTCCAAATGCAGCCCCCCTACAGGGAGCATTTCTTGATTATCTGATTGAAATGAAGTATCTGACTTCTCTATTCCCTTAGTACCCAAATTTCCATTAAACACAAATCTTGTTCATTTTCATATAATTATCCAGTTAAAGGAAGGTAATTTATATTTATGTACTTAGTAATTTATAGGCCTTTCTCATGTAAACCACAAAACAACCTCATAACATGTGTACTTATTACCTTCATTTTATAATGACTTAGAAAAATAAGGTAACTGGTGAAATATAACTTGAACCAAGGGCTGTTTGAAGCCAAACCATGCAGTCAATCCACTGCACAAAAAGGCCTCTCTGTTTTGCTTTGACAAAATTAAAAACATTTTAAAAATTAGTTTCAGAAGTAGAGTTCAGTGATTCATCAGTTGCATATAACACCCAGCGCTCATTACATCAAGTGCCCTCCTTAATGCCCATCACTCAGTTATCCCTTCCTCCCACTCCCTTCCCCTCCAGCAACCCTCAGTTTGTTTCCTAGAGTTCAGCAGCTCTTATGGTTTGCCTCCCTCTCAATTTTCATCTTATTTTATTTTTCCTTCCCTTCTCCTATGTTCATCTCTTTTGTTTCTTAAATTCCATATATGAATGAAACCATATGATACTTACCTTTCTCTGACTGACTTATTTCGCTTAGCATAATACCCTCTAGTTCCATCTATATCATTGCACATGGCAAGATTTCATTCTTTTTGATGGCTGAGTAATATTCCATTGTATATATTTTATGTTAGGAAACAGCTTTCAGATGACTAATGGATTCAAAATTTTGCCCTATTTTTTTATTTGCCAGATTAAACTTGAAAGCAGAGACTTTCAGCATAAAGTCTACTATTCCTTGGTGCCCCGATTCAAATCTAGGCCTGTTTCTAGACACTGTGAGCTAAACTGTTCATGATCCAGCTACCATATTTTATGGATTATATGACCCATTTCCTTTTTTTTTTTTTTTTTTTTTTTTTACATTTTAACATCTCATATTGGGATGCATCTAAATCTATGGCATGTCACAAATAATTGGTGGCATTTTTTTTTCTCAATGGTACATTAAAATAATGTATCTTACAAGTGATGGTATTTTAGATTCAGTTAAATACAATAATTTGGAATCAGGGAAGTCAAGAATAATGTTCCTTCATCTATGTTTGTCCCAGTCAGTTTATAAATATTTATTATGCATTTCCCATGAGCTGCACTTTGTTATTCACTGGAGATATATAGCACTGAGGAAAAGAAATATTATTTTTCCCTTTGTATCTTACAGACTAGGTTCCCACAGCACTTAACACCCAGCCTTTACTGCAGAGGGTACTCAGGAAATATTTATGAAATTGACCTAACCATGGACAAAGGTAACTACCTAAGCAATATATTTTCAAATGTTAGAAGACAGTTACTATTATTCTATTAGTTCTCTGGTCCTACAGTTATTTCATCTATTTCTTACTCAGTTCTTTCCCATCATGAAATATCAATATTTATTCTTACAATATTAGAATATAAAAACATAAAATATTCATTTTAATCATGCTATTTGTATCAAGGAGGAGACATACTGAATGACAACCACCAGGTTATTGTAATTCACACTCATTCTGCTAGTCACTCTTTCTCCTGAGAACTCTATTATAATTAGAAGGAATAATTAGTAAGTTTTAATTCTAAAGAAAATATTTTGCTATTCTAGAGAAGAAGAAACCAACTACCATGGAGGAAGTAGGTTTAACTTTTATCAAAATAATGTGCCTTTAGCTAATTACTGTTGCCATTAAAGACAACATTCTAAATACATTGCTATTTTTTAAATTTAATTTAATTTAATTATGTTATGTTAGTCACCATACATGATTAGATTTTGATGTAGTGATCCACGATTCACTGTTTTCTTATAATACCTGGTGCTCCATCACTGGGCTAACCCATCCTCCCATCCCCCTTCCCTCTAAAACCCTCAGTTTGTTACTTGGAGTCCATAGTCTCTCATGGTTCATCTCTCCCTCCAATTCCCCCCCTTCATTTTTCCCTTCCTTCTCCTAGTGTCCTCCCTGCTATTCCTTATGTTCCACAAATAAGTGAAACCATATGATAATTGACTTTCTCTGCTTGACTTATTTCACTTAGCATAATCTCCTCCAGTCCCATCCATGTTGATGTAAAAGTTGGGTATTCATCCTTTCTGATAGCTGAGTAATATTCCATTGTATATATGGACCATATCTTCTTTATCCAGTCATCTGTTGAAGGGCATCTCAGCTCTTTCCACAGTTTGGCTATTGCGGACATTGCTGCTATGAACATTGGGTGCATATGGCCCTTCTTTTCACTACATCTGTGTCTTTGGGGTAAATACCCAGGAGTGCAATTGCTGGGTCATAGGGTAGCTCTATTTTTAAATTTTTGAGGCACCTCCACACTGTTTTCCAAAGTGGCTGTACCAACTTGCATTCCCACCAACACTGTAAGAGGGTTCCCCTTTCTCCACAACCTCTCCAACATTTGTTGTTTCTCTCCCTGTCCATTTTTGCCATTCTAACTGGTGTAAGGTGGTATCTCAGTGTGGTTTTGATTTGCATTTCCCTGCTGGCTAATGAAGATGAACATTTTTTCATGTGTCTGTTAGCTATTTGTATGTCTTCTTCAGAGAAGTGTCTGTTCATATCTTCTGCCCATTTTTTGACTTGATTGTTTGTTTTTTGGGTGTTGAGTTTGAGAAGTTCTTTATAGATCTTGGATACCAGCCCTTTATCTGTAGTGTCATTTGCAAATATCTTCTCCCACTCTGTGGGTTGCCTCTTTGTTTTGTTGACTGTTTCCTTTGCTGTGCAGAAGCTTTTTATCTTGATGAAGTCCCAAAAGTTCATTTTTGCTTTTGTTTCACTAGCCTTTGGAGATGTATCTTGAAAGAAGTTGCTGTGGGCGATGACAAAGAGGTTACTGCCTATGTTCTCCTCTTGGATTTTGATGGATTCCTGTGTCACATTGAGGTCTTTCATCCATTTTGAGTTTATCTTTGTGAATGGTGTAAGAGAATGGTCGAGTTTCATTCTTCTGCATGTGGCTGTCCAATTCTCCCAGCACCATTTATTGAAGAGACTGTCTTTTTTCCATTGCATATTTTTTCCTGCTTCGTTGACGATTATTTGACCGAAGAGTTGAGAGTCCATATCTGGGCTCTCTATTCTGTTCCATTGGTCTGTATGTCTGTTTTTGTGCCAGTACCATGCTGTCTTGGTGATCACTGCTTTGTAATATAGCTTGAAATCAGGCAAGGTGATGCCCCCAGCTTTGTTTTTCTTTTTCAACATTTCCTTGGCAATCAGGGTCTTTTCTGATTCCATACAAATTTTAGGATTGTTTGTTCTAGCACTTTGAAAAACGTCATTGGAATGTTGACTGGGATGGCGTTGAAGGTATAGATCACTCTGGGTAGCATAGACATTTTAACAATGTTTATTCTTCCGATCCATGAGCATGGAATGTTTTTCCATCTTTTTGTTTCTTCTTCAATTTCTTTCATGAGTGTTCTATAGTTCCTAGAGTATAGACCCTTTACCTCTTTGGTTAGGTTTATTCTGAGGTATCTTATGGTTTTTGGTGCTATTGTAAATGGAATCATTTCTCTAATTTCTCTTTCTACAGTTGCATTGTTAGTGTATAAGAAAGCAACTAATTACTGTGCATTGATTTTGTATCCTGCCACATTACTGAATTGCTGTACGAGTTCTAGTAATTTGTCAATGGAGTCTACACACAAAGTATCATGTCATCTGTGAAGAGAGAGTTTGACTTCTTCTTTGCCAATTTGAATACCTTTTATTTCTTTTTGTTGTCTGATTGCTGTTGCTAGGACTTCTAGTACTATGTTGAACAATAGTGGCGAGAGTAGGCATATTACTCAGCCATCAGAAAGGCTGAATACCCAACTTTTACATCAACATGGATGGGACTGGAGGAGATTATGCTAAGTGAAATAAGTCAAGCAGAGAAAGTCAATTATCATATGGTTTCACTTATTTGTGGAACATAAGGAATAGCAGGGAGGACATTAGGAGAAGGAAGGGGAAAATGAAGGGGGGGGGAATCGGAGGGGGAGACGAACCATGAGAGACTATGGACTCTGAGAAACAAACAGGGTTTTAGAGGGGAGGCGGGGTGGGGAGCTGGGTTAGCCCAGTGATGGGTATTAAGGAGGGCATGTACTGCATGGAGCACTGGGTATTATATGAAAACAATGAATCGTGGATCACTACATCAAAAACAAATGATGTATTGTATGGTGACTAACATAACATAATAAAATAAAATTAAAAAAAAAAAGACACAAGCAAAAGTAAAAGAATGGAAAAGATATTCAGTGAAAGTAGTAACCAAGAGAGAGCTGTGTTAATATCAGACAAAACAGACTTTAAGTAAAAAAGTTGTTACAAGAGATAAAGAAGGACATTATATAATGATAAAAGAGTCAATACCTCAAGAAGATATAAATGCTGGGACAATACTCTTTTATCTATCAGAATTTTTTTTTTTTAAGATTTTATTTATTTATTTGATTGAGTAAGCAAGAGAGCACAAGCAGGGGGAGTAGCAGAAGGAGAGGGAGAAGCAGGCTCCCTGCTCAGCAGGGAGCCCGACTCTGGGCTCAATCCCAGGACCCTGGGTTCATGACCTGAACCGAAGGCAGATGCTTAAAACCAACTGAACCACCCAGGTGCACCCTTAAAGAAAAGGTGGAAAAAGTGTACAAAAATTCGTAATGATTGCAATTGGACAAGTCATATTAAGACAAAATAAAATATCAAAGGTAAAATATGGAATCATACTCATCTAAGGCTCCTCTTTGAGAATGAAAAAATAAAATCAGAAGAATTTTTCTGTAAAGAAATAATCAACTCTAATCAAAGGGAGAGAGGTAATAAAACTTATCATTGCAATCTAAAAGAACTTTTTTTCAGGTGTTAGACTGCAAAATACCTTAGTCTACAATAAGAAAAAATAAAAACCAAAGATCTTTTGCTAACCACCTAACCATATTGAAAACAAGGTCTTAATGTAAATTAAACTTAAATATGCTTGTCGTAAATTCAGGTTTGTTTTGTTTCATTTTCATTCCAGTTAATGTTAAAAATAACATTATTTTTGCTTTTAAATAATAACATTATTTATCTTAAAAAATAACATTATTCTTTTTGCTCTTAAATTGTTTTCTGTCTTGGGGCGCCTGGGTGGCTCAGGCGTTAAGCGTCTGCCTTCGGCTCAGGTCATGATCCCAGGGTCCTGGGATCGAGCCCTGCATCAGGCTCCCTGCTCAGCAGGAAGCCTGCTTCTCCTTCTCCCACTCCCCCTGCTTGTGTTCCCTCTCTCGCTGTGTCTCTGTCAAATAAATAAATAAAATCTTTAAAAAAAATAAATTGTTTTCTGAGACACCTAAAGTAAAAATTGGTTTTAGATAATCTTAGAAAGCTGTAAAACATGACTAGGAAAGAAGATAATGATTGTTCATAAAGTGCATTTTTTGGGTTCATTGGTGACTATATATCTAAATCCAAGAGAAAGTCTTTGGTTCAAAATGTTTTTCTACTTTTCTAGATATTTCTTTCTCCAAAAATTATAAATGAGCAGAGCAGCTTTCAGTTTTGGAAAAGTACTGCAATAGTATTTCTTCTGATGATGTTAAAAAGGACACTTTGAATTAAATTACTCTGTTTCTAAACCTGAACATGCCTTGGAGCTTTAAGTATGTTCCAGCAACTTGTATTTTCCTTTCCCTGGTCTCCTGGAAAGCTCGCGAGTTTGGAGGTAGCACATCTGTCTTTGACTCCCTGGTCCATACATCACAAACTCAGGGACATCAGCCCAGTCACTTTTTCTTATTTGAGTCTCAATATATTCATCTTGGGGAGCTTGAACTCATGACCCTGAGATCAAGACCTGAGCTGAGATCAAGAGTCAGCTGCTTAACTGACTGAGCCACCCAGGTGCCCCTCAATATATTCATCTTTTAAATAGGACTAATAAAGTCTACCTAATTGGGTTCTGAGCATTAGAGATCACATGGTAAAAGCAAAGCCTTGCCAATTTAGACATCCCCCCAAGATTATTCCTTAATTCTTTTCAAAACATTCATTACACTTGTAATTACTTCTGTATCAGCTGGTCTGGGAGACACATGAGGGAAGAAATATATATTATCTTCTCTATTGTTGGGTCACCAGTGTCTAGGACAAGGACTGGTATTCAGTAGATGCTCAATGATTTTTTTTTAAGGATTTTATTTATATATTTGACGGAGAGAGACACACAGCGAGAGAGGGAACACAAGCAGGGGGAGTGGGAGAGGGAGAAGCAGGCTCCTGGCTGAACAAGGAGCCCGATGCGGGGTTCGCTGCCAGGACCCTGGGATCATGACCTGAGCCAAAGGCAGATGTTTAAGGACTGAGCCACCCAGGCGCCCCCCATACTTTTTTTTTAATTATTATTATTTTTTAAAGGCTTAAAACGTATTTTAATAAGCTGATGTTATATTACTGCTCCATTTCTCAGAAAAATTCCAAAGATATCAGGGACGAATCAAACATGGTACACCAATAAAAAAAATGCACAGCATAACTACCTAAGATAGGCAAGGCTAAGAGCTACTGTCCGACCTTCAGCATACAGCAACCCTGTTCCCAAGATTGTACTAGGCCTATCAAGAAAAGCTGTGAACAACAACATCATAGACACAAAAGGGCCGTTCCTGGGTTGTCCTAACCCAAGAAAAAAGATGGAGGCAACTTAACACAAGATTTTTTTTTTTAAAGATACACTAAAATGAAAATCTCTAAGAGAAAATGTCTTCCTTAGGACATGAAGGGGTAATATATGGGATATAACAGAACCGTATGTATGTCGTCTGTGACCTCTGTGGACATTTGCCTGAATTCCCACCTGCGAGTGAATGGAACACTGGGGCTAAGGTCACTGGGGGATGCTTGTTTTTGTGGTATATGTGGCAGTGTTTCTGGGGTTTGGAGGGTATAATGAGAAACCAAATAGAACAGGATGGACAAAGAATGGAATGATCAAGATTAATGGGGGCTCTAACTGGATCCATTTTGTCATGGTTTCCTTCCACCCCCCACAGGCCCTCAACAATCACATGAGACTTCAGGAATGCACCACACAAAATCAACTAGTTAAACGATATACCACACAGAACTGATTTGTTAAATATCGCCCCTCCCTTGCCCTCAGCCTCCAGCAAACTCCCTCAGAGTAGTACAGGCAAGGAAGACCTAACTATTGGGAGGAATCCCTAACACTTTTCCAGGGCAGAATTCTGGCTAGTCCAAAAAGGGTCCTTCTCTTAAGGGTTTTTAGGAAACTAGACACTGAAATTTTTATTAGTCTCGGCAACGTTTGTTTGGAGCATATTCAGCTCCAGGAGCTGCACAGTTGAATGCAGGAGGGGTTCCACCAATTGCCCCAATTCCTTCCATTGTAGAAGCTTGGCTAAAGTGTTCAGTTGTTGGTGGGGTCAATCCCAAGGTTCCATCTGGCATCATAGTGTCAGGTCCTGGAGGAGCTGGGGTACCAGCTGGTACTGGAGCAGGGGGCATGGCTCCTCTGTTGTTTATGCCCATAGCACCTCCCATAGCCATCTGGCCCATGTGTATCTCCTGTTCTCTCGCATCAGGGAATGTTCCCTTGAATCCTTCCTGCTGTTGCCGCATCATTTCTTCGGGTTGCCGCCGCATCTCTTCCTCACAGTGCCTGCATTCCTCCTCCTGCCTGAGCTCCATTTGCTTTCATTTTTGCACTTCTTGGTTGTGCAGTTCTTCCATCCTCCGAAGTTCTTCTTGACGCCTCATCAAATCCTGTCTCATTAGCATGACCTGATGCGCATGGCGAGCAGCCTCCATCTCCATCTCCAGCTCCTCGCCAGCTTCCTTGATGTTGCGGTCCACTTGGTCCTGCTGCTGCTTCTCCATCTCAGTGAGTGCCTTCCAGCGCATGGCATACTCATACTCAAAGGAGCCAGGCCGTGCAAATCTGGGTGGCTGCTCTTGCTCCTTGTGAAATTGCTGGTTCTTTATAACCAGCTTCTCTGGAAGCCCCTCTTCATCATCCAACTGGTCCATGGGCTCCACAGTCACAGGCCAAGGAAATGTGGTTAGCAGGAAGGCGCCTTCACTGCACCTGTCCAGGGCTTTCTGAGCAGCTGGCTTCCCTGAGAATTCAACAATGCCTTTTCCTGAGGGCCTTCCTCGATCATCCACAATGACTACAGCCCTTTCCACCTGGCCAAACACTGAAAAGGCTTCCTCCAGCAGTTCATTGGAAACATACTGAGGAAGGTTTCGGACTGTAAGGGATGCACTATAGCAGGCGAAGCGCACACGCAGCTGCTTTCCACGGAGTGGCATGTTGTCCAGTTCTTCTTTGGCAATCTCCGCTAGAGTTCGTGTTTCCAAGTGGATAAAGCCAAAGCCCTTATCCTTATGAACGAAGACTTTGCCTGCCTTCCCATATTTCTCAAATAGTTTCCTCATCTCCTCCTCAGTGATGTCAGGAGGAAGATTGCCCACAAAGAGCCAGCTACGTTGGGTAAAGGCCTTCTCTCCTGGTTTCCTAAAATTCTTCAGGTCAATAGTCAAGCCTTCATTTTGGCTGCTGGCTTGTTGCCCATTTGCAGGTATTGGTGGCGGTGGTGGCAGCTGCTGCTGTTGCTGGTGGTGCTGCTGGGGGTGATGCTGATGATGCTTCCTTGGAGTATGGTTTCACTTCTCCAAGTTAAAGGTTTTATTGCTCTGCGTTTTTGCACCCCTCTACCGACTGTTCTCTCCTCAGAGTAACGGCGACGCTACACGGCCTCTACCGTCCCGAGAAAAGAGCGCGCGACCGCCGGAAACGAGCTAAAGACAGTTTAGATTTACAAAAAAAATTGTGCAGAAAGTACAGAGAATTCCCACATACTCCCTTCCCACCTCATAGTTTTCTCATTTATTAACATCTTGCATTAGTGTGATATATTTCTTACAATTGATGAGCCAACATTGATACATTATTATTTTTTTTTTTTTCATAATGTTAACAGTTTTAATTGCCCAGGAAATCATAGTAATTCTAAATTCATGTCCCCAAATATATGGCCTTAATGTATAGAAACAAAATTTGACACAACTAAACAATAATAGACTAACCCACAAACATAGTGGGAGATTTTAACATGCCTTTTCAGTACCTGATAGAACAAACAAAGAAAAAAGTACGGATATAGGAGATTTGAACATGATTGATACTTAAACTAAGTGACACACATATATATATAACAATGTATGAAGGGGGGGATATCGGAGGGGGAGATGAACCATGAGAGACGATGGACTCTGAAAAACAAACTGAGGGTTCTAGAGGGGAGGGGGGTGGGAGGATGGGTTAGCCTGGTGATGGGTATTAAAGAGGGCACGTTCTGCATGGAGCACTGGGTGTTATACGCAAACAATGAATCATGGAACACTACATCAAAAACTAATGATGTTATGTATGGTGATTAACATAACAATAAAAAAGAACAATGTACCTAACAACTGCAGCAAAAAAACAATTTGTTTTAGAGCTAGAAAGTATTATGCTGAGTGAAATAAGTCAGAGAAAGACAAATACCTTATAATTTCACTCATATATGGGATTTAAGAAACAAAACGAGCAAAGGGAAAAAAAGAGAGAGAGGCAAATCAAGAAACAGACTCTTAACTATAGAGAACAAGCTGATGGTTACGAAAGGGGAGGTGGGTGGGGGGATGAGTTAAATAGATGATGGGGATTAAGGAGTGCACTTTTGATGAGCACCAGGTATTGTACATAAGTGCTCAATCACTAAAAGGTACACTTGAAACTAATATTACACAGTATGCTAATTAATAGATTTTAAATAACTAAACTAAAAAACAAAAAACTAAACTACAAAAAAACAACAAAAAAGAAGGATATAGTTAGAAAATATGATGAGGAATTTGGCATACTAAGGAATAATTGGAATTTCAAAACAAAAAAATTGTCAGAAATCCAAGAAATTGACCCTATATGGTTAAAGCAGAAAGAAGGGGAATATTCTTGAAGCAACAGGGCACTGAGTTTTCATGTGGAAGACAGTGTGGTCTAGTGGAGAAATTGGAATCAGATAGACATTGTGAGTTAGTCTCAACACATTTTTTCCAAATTGTGGGGATGTGGGGAAGAACCTATTCTTTCTTATAGTTTCAGCCATCCACATGTAAATTACTGTGAATAAAAGTCCCATCTTCAACTGTACTTCTCTTTTGCTTACATGACACTTGAAATTATGTTTTTATCCTCACTAGAGTGAGGATCCATTAGGGACCTAATCAGATATTTTTCATTGTTTTATCCTTAATGCCCACCAGAGTATTTTATAGTTGATGATCAATTTAAAAAATACATGGATGAATGAATTATCTAGTCCAGAGTCTTGAATTAAGTAAGCCCTCAGGTAAATGAGAGTTTCCTATCCCCCAATTTCTAAGAGTATCTTGAGCTTGAATGGGTTGAATAATATCCTCATGACAAACTCTCTATCCTTAACAAGAATATATTCCTTCACAAATTAGTAAGAGAAAGATTGTAAAGGTTGAGAAATGTGTTTTTACAACTTCAATTAGCCTTGCCATAGGAAAATGCTACAGGAGGAGATTATGAACATAAGTTTGGTTTCAGACAGACTGGGAACTGAATCTTGTTCAAATACTTTAAGACTGTAGAGAATCTCAATTATCTATTTTTGAAATATTTCAACAGGAATAATAATTTTTATGTAATGTTTCCTATGTATGAGGGTTGTTTAAATATTTTACATAATCTCATTGTTTACCAATTAACAACCTTATGAGGTGTGGACTATTATTAATTCTCATTACTGATTAGAAAACTGAGGTGTGTATAGGTTAAGATATTTGCCCAAGATCTCACGGCTGGTAAGTGGTAGAGCTAGGATTGCAACTTTATAGTCTGTTAGCCCAAACACTAAGCTATACTGCCTTTCTTAGTACTAATAAAAAAATGCTATTGTGAGTATGAAATGAACAAAAGCATGTAATAGAATGGTGTGTGTCATATAGTCATCACTCAATACAAATTAACTAGTACTTTATCATCATTACGCTCTCATAATCCTCAGACACTTTCTGTCCCTGGAGAAAGTGTCCTCTTTCCTTTTGATAATTTACATGTCCTCAATGAACTGTTCTTCTTCAGCCTAACCTTTGTAACAATAGGCTTAACTTCCCTCAGTAAGGGCCAGACCCCATCACACCATGAATACACTGTACACGGCATATTTGAAGCAAATATATAGTGGTGGCTTTAACAGTGTGAATTTAAATTCCAGTTATGACTTAATCTCTGACTGTTTTTAACTTTACCAGTGCAGATTATATATGTATATATGTTTATACTTATGTGAGTATAAATATATATAAAGATCATATAAATTTTTTTGAAAAACTTTTTAATTCAGCATGGTTTGCTGGCTGACTCTTCAGTGGAATAAATAGATAATGGAAGTGATAATTTCAAAAATGAATTCATAAAAAATCAAATTTCTTTTTTTAAATTTAAATTCAATTAGCCAACATATAGTACATCATTAGTTTTTGATATAATGTCAATGATTCATGAACAAATCAAATTTCTTACAATCATTTTCATTTTCCTTCCAATTGGAGTATATGAACTAGGAAACACCTTTCTTTGAGAATAAGCTAATAAATTCAGAAAAGTGATAGTAGCAAGTTAATTTCTCTGTTACACCAATTATTGGCTTAATGTTGTTTCAGTGTCTTAAAGAATTCAAGAAACTAAAGACTACTTTTTAAAAAAATATGCTTCAATTCTAAGAGTTTTATTTTTAAATTTAAGTAATTCAGCAGACATAAATGAGGGATGTTGAGTTGTTTTGCTGTTTACTTTAAAACAAGACATTTTAAGAGTAATTAGGTTTCCTTAACTATACATTAAAAATTAGATGCTATCATTTTTATGTTGTTCTTTGTTATAATTAACATGGTAAATAAAATACACAAATGCCAGCACTGAGTTTGAGGGGCAGTTCTCAAATATAATGTGCTAACCTAGTTAAGTCTGAATATGCTTTACATGAATTATTTTAGATTATTACTGGAATGAAATTGCATTTTTAAATTCTAGTAGAGATGATTCTGAACCCCTGAGGCTAAGTTCACAGTTCCCTAGAGATGTATACATCTCAGTTTGTAAAATACTTCTTAATAACAAAGTTTTCAAACTAGTTTCCTTTTCTAAAACTTTGGCTTCCTTCTTTCTTCCCTCCCTCCCTCCTCCTCCTCCTCCTCCTCCCCCCCCCCCCCCCCCCCCCCCCCCCCCACATATATATATATATATATATATATATATATATATATATACACACACACACACACACGCACACACATCTTATTTATTCATTCATCTATCAATGGACAGTTGGGTTGCTTCCATATCTTAGCTATTGTAAATAATGCTGCAATAATAGGGGTACATATATATTTTTGAATTAGTGTTTTTGTTTTCCTTCAGTAAATACCCAGTAGTGGAATTCCTGGATCACTAAAAATTTTATTTTTAATTTTTGAGGAACCTCCATTCCGTTTTCCACAGTGGCTGCACCAATTTGCATTCCCACCAGCAGTGTACGAGGGTTCCTTTTTCTCCACATCCTTGCCAACACTTGCTGACAACTTCTTGTCTTTTAGATTTCAGCCATTCTGAGAGGTGTAAGGTGATATATCATTGTGGTTTTTTTAAACTTATTTTATCTAAATTCAATTAGTTAACATATAGTGTATCATTAGTTTCAGATGTAGAGTTCGGTAATTTCCTCAGTTGCACACAACACCCAGTACTCATTACATCACGTGCCCTCCTCAATGCCCATCACCCAGTTACCCCATCCCCCCACCCACCTCCTCTCCAGCAGCCCTCAGTTTGTTTCCTATAGTTAAGAGTCTCTTATGTTTTATGGTTTTGACTTGCATTTCCCTGATGATGAGTGATGTTGAGTACTTTTTCATGTGTCTTTTCTCTTGGTTATTTGCAACAACATGGATAGACCTAGAGGATATAATGCTAAGTGAAATAAGTCAGACAGAGAAAGACAAATACCTTATGATTTCACTTATATATGGAATTTAAGAAACAAAACACATGAACAAACAAAAAACCAGACTCCTAAATGCAGAGAACAAACTGGTGGTTTCCAGAGGGGAGGTGAATGGGCAGTTGGGTGAAATAAAGGGGATTAAGAGTACAGTTGCCATGATGAGCACTGAGTAATGTATAGAATTGTTGAATCATTACATTGTACACCTGAAACTAATAAAACACTGTATGTTGATTATACTTCAATTTAAAAAGAAGACAGGCTAGTAAATAGCATTTAAAAAACTGTTAAAGAATAAGAAATCAAGCAGTATTGAAGGATTTTATTTTTGCAATATACATGAGGGAAAAGAAGAAAGTGCTGATGGTCCTCCTCTGTCTTAACAGAGCGATTTTAAATGTGTTTATATTGTTTAGAAACAGCAACCTTTCAATTTAAGTATTATTACTAAGGCGAGAAATTACTGGGACAACCAATCAGAGTTATGGGTTTCTCTTTAAAACTTACTTTCTCAGAATATGACAGCAATTTCTAAAGTCTTTGGAATTTAAAAAATCATTTTGTTCAAATTCTAATTGCAATAATATAATTCATATAAGTGAATTATAACAATATAAATTAATTACAACAAAATAGAACAAGTTGGTAACAGTGATAAATATTCAGGCAAATCTTTAACTTTGATGTTTTTGTGAAAGTTTTCAATCTAACACTTTACCAAATCAGATTCTTTGAATGAGTTTTATAATAAAGAATGTTATTTCTCCCACAGGTCATCAGGTTAAAGGCCATTTACATCATCTTTTTCTGAGATTCTCCTTGCTAATTATGAAAACTTAACTTTTAAGCCAGGCTTTGGAATTTCATTGACTAAGTTTGTAAAAATAAATCAGTCTCTGGAATGTGATGCAATCCTTGTTGTCAGAGATCACAGCATGGGGCTGAGTCCTTGCCACCCCCTAAATTCACTGGTTGAGCACTGTGTCTATTCTGCCTCATGTGTATTGCTAAGATAAAGCACCATTTAAGTTTGTGAGAGTATGTTTTATTATTAAAAAAAAAACATTAACAATAAATTGATCTCCAGATTAGAATGTTTAATCAGCCTAGTAAAGAGATGGGAGAATGGATTAGCTAATTGATTGCAAAAACAAAGGAAATAAGGAGAAAATAATGCATTAATCCTCTCAATATTTAGTCTTGTTATAAGAGTTCTGTGTTGGAGAATGATAGACAAGGTAGGGCATTTCAATGGGCTCAGGAAATTAGGGTAAATGAGAGAAGGATAGTTACTGGCCATTCATCCAGCCAGTCTTTATTGAGTGCTTGCTTTCTGCCAGACATTGTGCTAAGGTACTGGATACAGATGTGAATTCATCACAGCCCCTTCCCTCCAGGAGCACATAGTCAAATGGGGGAAATGAACTATGAACAGTGCATCTTAGCAACATCTGAAAAACCTGAACTTATTTTGGTTGTAATACCTACAGTGATCATAGTAGTAGCTGTAGAAGCAGCTACAGTTGCAAATATCATTTAAATCTTTTACTGCACACCAGACACATACTCAGCACCTTATATATAATATTCTAAACCTTAAATCAATTATTTTTTTATTAAAGATTTTTATTTATTTATTTGACAGCGAGAGAGGGAACACAAGCAGGGGGATTGGAGAGGGAGAAGCAGGCTTCCTTCTGAGCAGGGAGCCTGATGCGGGGCTCGATCCCAGGACCCTGGGATCATGACCTGAGCTGAAGGCAGACGCTTAATGACTGAGCCACCCAGGTGCCCCTAAATCAATTATTTTAAAAAAGAATTAGATATTATTATAATTTTATAGATAAGGAAGTAAAACCTCAGAGAGGCTAAATAATTTGCCAAATCCACAGAACTTGCAAGTGGTATGTCCCAGAATTATACTCAGTTGTTGTTTAGCTTCAGTGTTCTGGTCTTGGCCATTGCATAATACTTAATTATTATAGGGAAATAATAATATGATGATGGTGTAAATGACTGGGATAATGATACACAGTGTCTGCCATTTGGGGTTGCCTGGGCATAGACAATGACCTTACGTCTCCCATTTGGAAGAGTGGAGTGGAGTTGTTGGGAGGAGCTTACAGTGCTTTTAACTTTCTCTTGAGATCGTGTCCACACTTTCTTGCTTTATGGGAGGCAGATGTTGTACTTGACCTTCCTCCAGGAGACTCTAGGGGAAAGGTCTCTGGGGCGCCACAGCCTCTAAATCTCACCCAACCTCACCAGCCCTGACTTCAGGTCCCATTCACCGATCTGTCCTTCAGCACCATGGCCAGATCCCTGGGTCGGCCAGTAGGCTGGAGCCACAAAGTCCAGAATTAGAGCAGTTCTTTCTTGACAGGTGAGTGTGAGGGTAGAACTAGCCTTCATTCTCCATTTTGTCTCTCCTTGACCCATTCTTGTATTTCTCTGTCTTTTAGCTATCTCTCACTCTGAACCCATTTTGTTTAACATCATCCTTTGTGCTTTGTATCTTCACAGCCATTCCCCTCTCTCTCCATCCTGACAATCTTTTTTACCAGCTCGTCCTTCTGTTCCTATTCTTGATGGTCCGTTTCTCATACTTGCCTTCACTTTCCCTTTATATCCACCATTTCATGACACTCTCTATTCTTCTCTCCTTCTACCCTGTCCACATTATCACCCTCTTCTCACTCTTCATCCACATGCCTTTCTCCTTTCTTCTTAAAAAAAAAAAAATCTTATTTCTGCTCATTATCTATGCCCTAGTCATTAAAAAAATTCCCACCCTTGGGGCGCCTGGGTGGCTCAGTTGTTAAGCGTCTGCCTTCGGCTCAGGTCATGATCCCAGGGTCCTGGGATCGAGCCCCGCATTGGGCTCCCTGCTCCACGGGAGGCCTGCTTCTCCCTCTCCCACTCCCCCTGCTTGTGTTCCTTCTCTCGCTGTCTCTCTCTCTCTCTCTGTCAAATAAATAAATAAAATCTTTAAAAAAAAATTCCCACCCTTAATTCTGCTCTTCTCACATCAAAATTCTTCCTATTTTTTCCTTATGTTTCTTTCATTCATCCATTCACTCTACTCCTTTTCCCATTGTGCGTTTCTCTTCTCTCTCTCTCCCCACCACTTTGCATTATTTCTTCATTATCTCTTTCCATTTGTCCTTTCCTCCACCATCTCCATTTCCATGTTTCTGACTCTCACTGTTCTTCCCAGTCGTCTCTGTGACAGCACACAATTATTTTTAGAAGCCTGAAACTTTAGGAAGTAAAGTTTAGGAGAAACTCTCAACTGAGAGTAAATTTCTGCTTTTCAAGAATTATTTTCTGAATTTTTGTCAGATACTTACAGCTTATACACAACACACACACACGCACACACACAGTTATATAACATTCACATTATTCATTCAGAATGCTAGCAGCTCTTTGAGTAAAATGGAGGGCACTTTTGGCGTCAGCGAAGAGAATTTTTATGTGTTAACCCTCCTGTGATTTTGCTATCTCCCAGAAACCTGTTCATGCCCTCAGCCCATCCCTGATCTTACCTAAGGCTGAGATGGAACATTCTCCAAATAAGCTCCACAAACTCCTTTGCATATATTATCATATCACTTACCACACTGTTTTTCTTTTTTTTTTTTTAATTTTAATTTTTATTTATTTGACAGAGACACAGCGAGTGAGGGAACACAACAGGGGGAGTGGGAGAGGGAGAAGCAGGCTGCCCACGGAGCAGGGAGCCTGATGCGGGGCTCCATCCCAGGACCCTGAGATCATGACCTGAGCCAAAGGCAGATGCTTAATGACTGAGCCCCCACACTGTTTTTCATCCAGTGTTTATCTTCCCCTCTTTCTCCACTGTGGCTTCCTTATGGCAGAACCACTGTGTGGTTTGTCTTAACGTACCATCATAGGTAAGAAATCAATACTTGTAGAACTGATGAATTAATCAACAAATGGATGGATAAATAAATGAATGATCTTCTGGACTGTGTGATTACCTTCTGCAGTTGATCTAGCTAAAATTATTTTTGGGGAACCATAAGCAAACTCAGGTATTTAGATTAATTTTTAGAAACTTCATCCCTTCTGTTGTTTCCTGTCAGATATTTCCTGAGGCACAGATTTCAGGGTTGCTAATCCCTGCTTGGAGTAACAAGTGTACTTTGAGAGCAAAATATCCTTTGGCAATTATTCTTATAAATTATTAAAAATCCCCAGTGTGAATGATTCATAGTGATTAGATCTACGTTTTGTTCCCCACTCCATACTCCGCTTCCTTTCCTGCTTCTCTTTTGAGTGTCCTTCCATCTCCTTTTCTCTTCCAGTCCTCATATTCTCTCTATATCCTTCACCTATATTATTAACCCTCCCTGATATACTCTGATTCATTATGTGATTCATTTTTTACCAAAACTGTAGGATGAATCCTTCAGCCCTTTACTGTAGCAGTGAAGTTGGCCAGGTTTGAAGATGTTGATTTATGAATAATCAGCATTAAGTTGGTCAGTGAGGCTCTAGGACTGGATATGTTCTTCAGGTTTGCTCTTGAAGAGCCTGCACAGTGAAGGGAATGGGGGAAGAAGGGAGAAAAAAATATAGAAAAGAGCTAACCACTGAAAGGAGAATGAAATTCACAATTTTACAATATTCAGGAGATTGGAAAAAACCAAATATCAAGAATATGGGGGATAGTGATTAAGAATGCCATTGATAGAGAAGGAAAATCAAGGGTTGAAAGAAGCAGTGGCTGAGATGTTGACCATTCTCTGTGTTAAAATTCCAGTCTGCCACTGACTTGCTGTGCAATATTAAGCAAGTTGCTTAATTTCTCTATGCCTCAGTTTCCCCATGTGTAAAATGAGAATAAAATAATATTTACCTCATAGAGTACAGGTTTAATAAAATCATGCATGTAGAGTGTTTTGTACTATTTGTCATATAGCAAGGGGTCCACAAATGTTACCTATTTTATTATTACTACTACTACTACTATTACTACCACCGTTACAGGTCATTGTATATAATGAGGACTGTCTATTGATAACCTTGGAAGCAAAATTTGAATAAATTACTTTATAAGCAAACTGTATTTAATTAAACTAACTATACAAGATGGAGCAAATGGTTAATAGATTATGAAATATGAAATATATATTTTTAAAATTTGAATATTCATTTTATTTCTTTTCCTTGTCATTACTTCATTGGCCAAGACTTACAAAGCAATGTTGAATAAGAGCTTTTGATAGTAGTCATCCTTGGCTTGTTCCTAAACTTCAGTGAAATTATTTTAGAGATGCACCAAGTATGACTTTCACTGTAGGTTAATACTAGATGAACTTTATTGGGTTATTCTTTTTATTTCCAGTATGCTAAGAGATTTTGGTTATGAATGGGTATCAAATTCTCTCAAATGCACTTTCTGCATCTTTTGAGGTGATCACATTTTTAAAATTTTGTAAACGGTAATAGGCATTTTATTTAATTCTTCTAACAACTTTGCAAAAATAGCTTCTATGTCAATCTTAGAAATCCATGACTCAGACAAGTCAAGAAACTTGCCCATATGAGAGAGTTAGTAACTTGGAGCACAGAAATATAAACTATGTCTGCTTTGACCCATACCCTGTAGCAGGAATAACTAAGCAACACAAATACACATCACAGAGATTGGATAAATACATTGTGGTATATTCATACAAGGGACTATTACGTAGCAATGAAAAATAAATAAGCGGCAGCTGTACCCAATAATATCATTGAATCTAAGTAGTATAATATTCAGACATAAAATTGAATAATCCCTAATTACTTAAATTTTATTACCCTTTTATAAATTTCAGATCATTTCAAACTTAACAATATTCTTCTTGGAATACCTATAGTAAATATATATCAAATATAAACATGTATTGATGAAAGAAAGGGAATGATTAACCCAAGATTCAAGAGGCTAGTTACCTTAGGCAGGAAGTGTCAGGGTGAGCTGATGTATACATAGATATGAATTATAATCAATGTTCTAGTTTCTGTGTTAAAATCAAGTTAATAGGTGTTTATAATAGTATTCAAAACTAAGGGAGCAAGCAAGCTGGTGATGCTTGGACTGATGAATAGGGTGTAGCATGAGTGAGGGATTATGATTAATCTAGTCCTGGGCTCCTGAGGCTGGAGAAATGTAGGCAGTTATGAGCCCTCCACCTTTGTCTATTATAGTCTTGCTGAAGATTTCTCCCTTCTATTCCAGAGTCCTGTCTAAACTTTGTCCCTGGCTGTAGATTTCTAGAGTCAGTCCCAAATGAAAGAACTTCCATTAGAAACTTAATGTAGAATTTAATACAGCAAGACAGAGAAATAGGAATGGTAACTGGAAACAGGGAACATGCCTGGAGTTAGGGGAAGACAATTTAGAGAAATGTCTAGGCTCATTGGCTCATTACAGTTCTGATAGTTAACATTTCACATGTATTTTGACATCTTCCTCTCATCCACAAGATTTTAGAAAATTGTTTTGGAAATAAACCTCTGGTTCTCCCAGTTCTAAGATAGATAATACCTAATTCTGGATTCTCCATGAGTGTCCCAGTGTTGTGTGTGTACAGGGATTGAATTAACTGAGGTGGATGTTATTTTGAGCTAGAGTGGTATACTTAGTCTTATGAAGGAATAAATAATGAAAATATAAGAAAATTAAAGCTTCTATGTTTTTGTTTCTATTCTTACCTTTACTGTTTATATATTTTAGTAAGAAAAGTTTCATAATATAGAAAAATGTGTGGAAACCAAGACAATACATATAGTCAGCATCCAACTTTAAAAAATACTGAAGATTCACCTTTTTTGGTTTCAGTTCTTTTTTTTTTCAATTCTTATTTTAAAAAAACTGGATGGCTACAGATACAGTTAAAACCCAAACTACTGGGTGCTTGGGTGGTTCAGTTGGTTAAACATCTGCCTTCAGCTCAGGTCATGATCCCAGGGTCTTGGGATCAAGCGTGCATCAAGCTCGCTGCTTAGCGGGGAGTCTGCTTCTCCCTCTGCCCCTACCCCCACTTGTGCTCTCTCTCTTTCTCTCTGTCTCTCTCTCTCTCTGCTCTCTCTCTCAAATAAATAAATAAAATCTTAAAAAAAACCCAGACTACTTCTCTCTCCTATCCTCTATCCTTTCCTCCTTCCCCAAAGGTAACCACTATCTCAAATAAAGCATTCATTATCCTATGCATGGTTTTAGTATATATATATGTATATATATGTATACACACACACATACACTATACAGTATAGTAGCTATACATACACTATACTATACATATACTATAATGGGGTTATATGTATATATTATACATATACTATATATGTGTATATACTATACATATACTGTATATATATTATACATATATATGTGTATATACTACACAATATTTTTATGTGCTTTAAATCTTCATATATGTCATATTTTCCTGTCATTCTGAACTGGTATTTTTAAAGTTAATATTATGTTTTGGAGACTTATATTTATTGATGCATGTGGCTCTGCTTTCTACTGATGTATACTATGAGTAAACCATAGTATGTGGTACTACATTTGGCTGAATAACCTCTCCTTCAAACACTGAGAAGGTCATCTCTATCATATATCGCAGTTTCTAGACATTGTGAGTTTGCTTTGGGGCTGCCATTTTCTGTATTCCACAGGCTCACTTAACCACAGAGTGAGTCTCAAGAAGCTTGAGAACCAATCTCATACAGATTTCATTGTCAGGACATGATGTTTTTAAATTGGAACTCAATAATGAAAAGATAGTTTAAGAAAACATGTATGGAAACAAAATTACAACTCTAAGTATTATGTCAAGAAAATTTGAGTAAGGGAGCATGTGCATGGAGGACAATTGGAGAAGGCTGCCTCTACAGAACCCATTGGGATAAAGATGTATGAGGCCTTCTAGAGTCTATTGTTGCTGAGAAGTCTTCTGTCAGAAAGTCTAATCTTTCCTTTGTAGGTAATCTTTCCTTTCTCTCTGCTTGGTTTTAATATTTTATCTTTGTATGTAAGTGATGAATCACTAAATCCTACACTTTGATATTGCACTGTAGGTTAACTAACTGGAATTTAAATAAAACTTGGAAAAAAGAAAATAAAATAATCAGTAAGGTAAAATATTTTATCTTTTTATTTGCTCTATAGCAATTTCTCTAATGTAGTGTCTTTGCAAGGATTTTTAAAAATTTATCTTGTTTGGGAGTCATTGTGATTCTTGTCCTTAATCTCTTGTCATTGTCCTTAATCCACTCACACTGTTTAAGCTTCAGCATGGTGAGCATGGAATCACATGTTGAAAATTTTCTTCTGGCATCGGTATGGAAGATCTATCAGGGGAGTAAGGTTAAGCATGGTAATGGTGAGGCCTCATTTCTTTAATTAAGTCTGGAAAATTCTCAGTCTGTTTCTTCAATATTTCCTTTCCTCTATTTTCTCATTGATTTTTTTCTTGGATTTATTCAGTGTATAGTGGATCTCCTTATTTTTTCCCCCCCCAAAAGTCTTGACTCCTCTCCCCACATCTTGGTCACTTTGTACTGTCTTCTGGGTATTTTTCTCAGAACTTGCCTCTCTCTTCAGTCATTGTCCAAGCCATCCACTGAGTTTTTATTTTGAATGTGAATATTGTATTTTCTAGTAATTCATTTTCGGTCTTTTCCAAATCTGTTGTATTTTACTTTTATAAAATCTTATTTCTTACAGTCTTTATTCCTTCTTTTAGATACAAAGTATTTTAAACATAAATTATAATTCCTAACAGATTAGTTAATTTTATGATATTTAGGGGGAGGTAATTCTATCACTTGTTGATTGCTGATTATCTTCATAATAAATAGGTTTTGTGTTTGTTTAGTAATTTTGAATTGTGAGCTCATCTTTTTGGTTGGTTTTTATTTGTGGGATTCCTATACAGTCTGGAGTCTGCAACTCCTTGTGGAGAAGTTTTATATTTGCTTCTAAAAGGTATCCCAAGGCTTTTACCAGTCTGGGAATGATTTTTATGTTAGTTTTTCAGTTTGAGGGGTCTAGGATCATATGTGTCTTGTAATTAAGCTTATCCATTCCATGTGCTGTACAGACTGATAACTGCATTCCCATGGGAGACATTTCCTCTCCAGGAAGTACAGGATGAGAGATACGAGTTTTCTTTGGGTGACCTGTAGACACTGGTATATATACATTTTCCTGTTTGTGTATATTCTTTCATTGAAGGCTTACCCTTTAGAATGTCCTGAATTAATGTGGTGGTGTCTACCTTTTGCCTCACACAGGCCTCCACTCTCACCTCCCGTTCCACCATCGGGGTTATTTGTCTAGCTTCTGGACAATGAAGACTAATGGTATACCCCTCCCACCTACCTGTTACCACCACCACTATGCCATTGTGGACAGTTTATTGTATTTTATTTTTTGTTATGTTCAGTTAGCCAGCATATAGTACATCATTAGTTTTTGATGTAGTGTTCAACGATTCATTAGTTGTGTATAACACCTAGTGCTCATCACAACACATGCCCTCCTTGTGGACAGTTTAGAGATTAGTTTTTCATATCCCTCCTTGATTATCAACCCTTGTATTTCCTTTACATTCTTAAACACTCAGTTATGAATTTAAAAGGATGATTGTTATATTTTCTCAAAATTTATACCTATGTTAAGTGGGAAGGTGCTTAGTACCTCATATTTCAGCAAGCTGAAGCTTTCAAAATAACATGTGAAGATCTATAGAAATGTGAGAGCTTACCATGTTCAGAAAACTAAAAAAGAACTGTCTAGTTTTAAACATACTGAGTAGATGTCTCAGCACGAACTTGGTAAGATAGGTTAGTTATTGACAACAAAAGTTCTTTAAAAGCCAGATGAAGCTATTTGGATTCTATTCTGAAGGGCCTGACTCGTTAAATAGGGAATCACATGTTGAAAGTTTTCTTCTGGCATCGGTATGGAAGATCTATCAGGGGAGTAAGTAGAGAAACTAGTCATGAGGCTATGAAGTTAGCACTGGTAGGAGATGCTGAAGCTTAAACAGTGTGAGTGGATTAAGGACAAAGGATGAACGTAAGGATAAATGTGGAAGTCAAGGAGTGATTGAATATGAGGAGATGAGAGAGAGATTCCTCCAGCTTTTGCTTTGGACAACCAGATGGATGATTATGGTGATGCCATTAACCAACAAAATGGAATCAAGAGTAAAAACAAGTTACTTTATGACAACCTGAAGCAATTTCACTATAAAAACCAACTATTTATAATAAACCATTTCTTTATATGTTACATATTAAATGATACATTATGTACCTTACAGGTTCGGAGAGAAGCAATCACGAGGATTACAGTGGGATGAAGTGTGAATTGAAGATGAAGAGTTAGAGCCAGTGAGTATAGGAATTTTTTCATGAAGTTTGCCATTGGAAGGAAATAAGCAGCAGTAGGATGAAAAGACACTATTGAATGAAGGGTTTATAACTAGCTGAGGGACTTTGTCAAGGTTTATAGATTATAGAAAATGAGCCACTAGAGTGGATGAAAAGGAGGTAGGAAAAAATGCTTTAATAAGTTACAGGAGTGAAGTCATAGACCTAGCAGAAGGGCCATGTGGTCAGTTGAATTTAAGTCATTAAGGAGCTTGAATAACATAAATAAATCAGCTAGAACTATTATGATCCCCAGCCTACTACCTATGACTTGCTCTTTGATTCAAACTCTCTTTCAGGCAGGCTCATTGTCACTCATCATGGGCTGCACCCCTAATGCTTCACATTCTTCAGTCTTCTTGCTCCTTGGGTTCTCAAAAGCTAGAGTCTCCCCAGGTCTCCTTTTCTTCCTGTTCCTGGCTATTTACCTGGTCACCATAATAGGGAACGTGACTCTAATGCTGCTTATCTCCAGGGACTCCAGGCTCCACTCACCTATGTATTATCTGCTCCGTGGTCTCTCCATGATAGACATGGGGCTGTCCACAGTCACCCTGCCCCAGTTGTTGGCCCATCTGGTCTCTAATTACCCAGCCATTTCTGCTGCCCGCTGCTTGGCCCAGTTCTTTTTCTTCTATGCATTTGGAGTTATGGATACACTTGTTATTTCTGTCATGGCTCTAGATCGTTACATGGCCATCTGTAATCCCCTACACTACCATTCAGTGATGAATCGCCAACTCTGTGCCTTCTTACTGGCCTTGAGCTGGGTGGTGTCCATAGTGCACACCATGCTGCATGTGGGACTTCTCTTGCCTCTTTACTGGGCTGGGGATGCTGAGGGCAATGTTAAACTTCCCCACTTCTTTTGTGACCACCGACCACTTCTGCGAGCCTCTTGCTCTGACATACGTTCCAATGAGCTGGCCATATTCTTGGAGGGTGGCTTCCTCATGCTAGGTCCCTGTGCCCTCATTGTACTCTCCTATGCTTGCATTGGGGCCACCATCCTACGTTTGCCTTCAGCTGCTGGTCGCCACCGTGCAGTCTCCACCTGTGGATCCCACCTCACCATGGTTGGCTTCCTCTATGGCACCATCATTTGGGTCTACTTCCAGCCTCCTTCCCAGAACTCTCAGGAACAGGACATGGTGGCTGCTGTGATGTACACTGCCATTACACCTTTGGCCAACCCTTTTGTGTACAGCCTCCGCAACAAGGATGTCAAGAGTGCACTTCACAGGCTGCTTGGACGGGGGAGGGCGGACTCCTGATAAGCCTGCCGAAGAGCCATTTTGGTTAGTTAAGGAAAGCAGTGGGAAGGTTTGAGCATGGCTGGTTTTGGAGAGACGAGGGAAGGATGGCCTGGCTAACTTATGGAACTCCAGATTCAGCTCTTGATGTGGTGATCTGACAGAGCGGTGAACACATGCCACATGTGCTCAGGGCTCCTCATCAGCCTGCCTCGGGAACCCCTTCCCCAGACCGTTTATCTTCAGTTATCAAAGTGGATAATAATGAGTCACTAGGCCACAGTTTTGAAGAAATACGAGAATATTACTGTGAAATCTGAACTGAAGCAGAGACAGTGAAGTTAATTAGGTCACGTCTAACTTGATGTGCTTGCTTGTGGGAAGTGTGCTGGTGTATATCAGAAAGTTAGGGGAAGGGAACAGTTTAGGTAAATAGGGATGGCAATTTTACACCTGTTCCACTCAGCGAATATTGGCCCAAAAGTGAGCGTGAAAGGGGCCATGATTCTGCTATTCCACATCTTAGCCTCAGTTTCTATGGGCTTGTCATAGTGTGAGCATCTTATTCTGATGTGTGTAAATTCTATTTCATATATTTTAAATTAATTTTATTTACATTTTCCATAAGATATACAAAGAAAATGCAAAGCTAAGTACTCTGCTGCATAAGGAACTATAAAACAAGGAACAGTGAACTATTTCAACAATGAAGAAAACAAATTGGCTGTGCTTATTAGCTTCTTGGGAGCTGGACATTGACTTCTATTTTGCTAGCTCTTATGAGATTTACAGTGATAATTAAAAATACTTCTTGAGCTCCTTTTTTATTGAAGTATAATTGACACAAAATGTTACATTAGTTTGAGGTGTACAACGTAGTGGTTTGATGACTATATGTTATGCTGTGCTCACACAAGTGTGGCTACCATCTGTCACCGTACAACACTGATTGGACCAGTAACTTTTTTTTTACTAAGATATAATTGAAATATAACATTGCAGGTTTAAGGTGTACAATATGTTGATTTGATACATTTATGTGTTGCAATATTACAGTAGTTCCCCTTACCCTTGGGGGTTATATTCCAAAATCCCCAGTGGCTGCATGAAACAGCAGATAGTACTAAACCCTATATATACTATGTTTTTTCCTATACATATGTAACTATGATAAAGTTTAATTTATAAATTAGGCAGAGTAAGAGATTAACAGTAATAAACAATAACAAAACAGAGAACAATTATAACAATATGCTGTAATAAAAGTTATGTGAATATAGTCTGTCTCTCTGAAAATATCTTTTGTACAGTACTCACCCTTCTTCTTGTGATGATGTGAGGTGATGAAATGCTTATGTGGTGAGATGAAGTGAGGTCAATGACGTAGACATTGTGATACAGGATTAGGCTGCTATTGACCTTCTGATAATACATCAGGAGGAGGATCATCTGCTTCTGGAATGCAGTTGACCGCAGGTAGCTGAAACTGCAGAAAAGGAAACCACAGATAAGAGGGGACTGCTGTTCCACCAGAGTGTGAGCTAACACTTCTACCAAGTCATGTAATTTTCATCTTTTTTGTGGTGGGAAAAATGAAGATCTAGTCTCTTAGCAATTTTGAAGTTTATAATACAATATTGTTGCCTATTATCACTACACTGTGCATTAGATCTCCAGGACTTATTTATCTACTAGTTGCAGGTTTGTACCCTTAAATAACATCTCCCCAACTCCCCTATTCCTCAGTCTCTGGACTACCATTAAACTCTGTTTTTATAAGTTCATCTGTTTTAAGTTCCACATATAAGTGAAATTGTCATTGTCTTTGACTTATCTCACTGAGTATAACAGCCTCAAGATCCATCCATGTAGTCACACATGACAGGATTTCCTTTTTTCTCATGGCTGAATAATATTCAATTATATATATATATAAAAGATATATATTATATATATTATATATTATATTATATATATAATAGATATATATTATTTATATATATATAAATCTCACATCTTTTTAATCCATTTTTTCTGTTGACGGACACTTAGGTTGTTTCCATATCTTGGCTATTGTGAATAATGCTATAATAAAAATGGGAGTGAGATATGTTTTTGATATCCTGCTTTCATTTCCTTTGGACATATATCCAGAAATGGTATTGCTGGTTCATATAATAGTTGTATTTTTAATTTTTTTTTTTTTAGATAGCGAGAGTGTGAGGGGGTTGGGCAGAGGGAGAGGGAGAGAGAAAATCTTAAGCAGGCTCCTGGCTCAGTGTGGAGCCTGACACAGGCTCAGTCTCACGACCCTGACATCATGACCTGAGTCGAAACCAAGAGTCAGACACTTAACCACCTGGGCCACCCAGACACCCTGTATTTTTTATTTTGGGGGGAACTTCCATACTGTTTTCCAGAGTGGCTGCACCAATTTACATTTTCACCATTAGTGCCCAAGGGTTCCCTTTTCTCCACAACTTGTCTTTTTGATAATAGCTATTCTAACAGATGTGAGGTGATATTTAATTGTAGTGTTGATTTGCATTTCACTGCTGATTTAGTGAAGTGGAGTACTTTTTCATATACCTGTTGGCTATTTGATTGTCTTTTTTTGAGAAATGTCTGTTCAAATCCCTTGCCAATTTCTTTCTTTTTTTTAAAGATTTTATTTATTTATTCATGAGAGACAGAGAGAGAGGCAGAGGCAGAGGGAGAAGCAGGCTCCCTGCGGAACAGGGAGCCCGATACGGGACTCGATCCTAGGATCCTGGATCACGAACTGAGCCGAAGGCAGACGCTTAACCGACTGAGCCACCCAGGCACCCTCCCTTGCACTGTTCTTAACTGGGTTATTTGTGGGTTTTAATTTTGCTGTTGAGTTGTATGAGTTCCTTATATATTTTGGATATTAACCCCTTATCAGATATTTGGTTTGCAAATATTTTCTCCCATTCCCTAGGTTGCTTTTTCATTGTCTCTTTTGCTATGCAGAAGCTTTTTAATTTGATATAGTCTCACTTGATTATGCTTTTGTTGTTTGTGTTTTTGGTGTCATAGCCAGAAAATCATTGCCCAGACCAATGTGAAAGAACAACTTCCCCATTTTCTTCCAGAAGTTTTACATTATCAGGCCTTATGTTTCTGTCTTTAATCCATTTTGAACTAATTTTTGTGTATGGTATAAGATAGGGGTTCAGTTTCATTTTTCTCTATGTGGCTGTCCAGTTTCACCAACACCATTTGTTGAGGAGATTCTTCTTTCTTCATTGAGCATTCTTCATTTCCTTGTCAGAAGTCAATTGACAAAGTTAAATGGGTTTATTTCTGGACTCTCAGTTATATTGCATTGATCTATATATCTCTCCTTTTGCAAGTACCACATTCTTTTGACTCCTGTAGCTTTTTTAAAACTGTTTCCTTTTTTTAAAATTTATTATTATTTTTTATTTTTTTATTATTATGTTCAATTAGCCAGCATATAGTACATAATTAGTTTTTGATGTAGTGTTCAACGATTCATTAGTTGCCTATAACACCCAGTGCTTATCACCACACGTGCCCTCCTTAATACCCATCACCTGGTTACCCCATCCTCCCACACCCCTTCTTTCTGTAACCCTCAGTTTTTTTCATGGAGTCCAGAGTCTCTCATGTAAATGATTCTTTTAATTTCAAGTGTAGAACTTAGGGAGTCATCATTTACAACACCTAGTGCTCATCACAAGTGCCCTCCTTAATACTCATGAAAAAGAAAAAATAAATAAATTTAAGTTTCATACTAAAACAAATTATTTTAGGGCACCTGGGTGGCTCAGATGGTTAAACGTCTGCCTTTGGCTCAGGTCATGATCCCAGGATCCTGGGATCGAGCCCCGCATCAGGCTCCCTGCTCAGCAGGGAACCTGCTTCTCTCCCTCTTCCTCTATTGCTCCCCCTGCCCGTGCTCTCTCGCTCTGTCAAGTGAATAAATAAAATATTTAAAAAGAAACAAATTATTTTAATACTATCAAATGGCCAGTCAGTGTTGAAATTTCCAGTTGTTTCATAAATATAATAAAATGTTTTTATAGTTTTTAAGAATTAGGACCCAAATAAGGTTTACATATTGTGACTGGTTATTTGGTCTTTTCAGTCTCTTTCTTCTCTCTTTCTTTCCTCCCTTCCCTTTTTTCTTCCTCTTTCCCCTGCTGTCCTCTATCTCTAGCAATTTACTTGTAGACGATACCATGTAATTTTCCTGTGGAATTCCCTATAGTCTGGATTTGTGTGAGTTCATCATTATATTGCAGTTTAATGTGTTCCTCTGTGCTCTGTATTTTCCATAAGTTGGAAGTTGGATGTAGAAGCTTTATCAGATTCATGTTTGACTTTTGGAAAGGAGAGATTACTCCATAGGTGGTGTGGGAGATGTAATGTCTGGTTAGGTCACTTTTTGGTGAAATTAGCAGCTGTTGCTATTCAATGTCTAGATCTACTCATTAGAGCAATAATTAAAGCAGAGGTATATGTGTATGGAAGGGGTAAGAAATCAGGTCGAAGGAGGAAAGAACAGTCTAAAATCCAGACTGTCTGCTCAGAACGAGACTGATAGAAATGAATCACATCCATTTGACAATGCCATCAGCCTGTATCCACTGGGGAAATAAGTCACTTTCCCAAAGTAAGGAGGGCTTTTAGAAAGTCAAATAGATCCTCTGCAAACAAAAATAAATGTGTTACATTTTTTGAGGAAATTAATATTATTTTGATTGTTTAAAATCTCTTTGTTTCCACTGAATTCTGATCATATTTGTCAGTTAATAATTTGTGGTGTTCTAGTTTGTAACTAAGCTTCTTCTGTGCAGGTTAATGGTGGACAGTACTGGTATGTATCCAATTTATAGTCATTTCCACAATATCTAATCTATATCAATAAGCCATATGTCGTTATTACTTTATAGTAGGACAAAGAATATCCCATTGGCATATAATGTCAGATTTTTCAGGGTGGTGCTCCACTTCCTGCTGCTGCTTTTATACTCAAAGGCTTGTTCAAATCAGGTATTCTGTGGATGATAGTTCTAAAATAGATAAGCAAAATGGGTAGATGAAATTCAGCAAAGGATGCAATTGGATGAGGACAGGAAATGCGGAAGTCATTGGAGAGGAGAATAGAAACGTAGCATTGGTCAGAGTTGTCCCACTGGTATTTCATAAAGCCTCATGCCTTGCAGCTAATTCAGCTGGGTTAAGCTGTTTGGATTAGTAACAAACACTCAATAACAGGAAGGATAGGTTGGGAAAACTGGCTTCTTGAAATGATGAAATAGAAATCAGTTTCCTCTTGGGGTTTTTTCTTGCTCAACTGTTGACATTATGCAAGGAAGGCTATGGTGTCCCTCAAAGGGTAGACCTTCCCTATAGACACAATTGTTTTCAGAAGCTCTATGGTGAGATCTAGGTATAAGGAAGGAGAAGGAGCAGACTCTGGAGCTATAGTCCCAGCTGATGGAGGAAGGTAGATGGGCTCAGCCCCTTGAATTAATATTTCATCTGAACACAGTTGGAGGCTCTTGGGGTTGGTAGAATGAGTCCGTGTAAGTGATGCTGCTTCTTTGGGATGAGCTACCGTATAGGAAGACTTTTACGGAAAATGATGAAAAGGGAATCCTTAATTTTGTAAGAACGTGGTGAAGAAGGAGCACAGCTCTATTCATACTTTCTATCTTGAGTGTATGGTGTTAGATACAGAGAAAAGGTGAGAATAAGGTTATACTCTGCCCTCATGGTAAACAGAAAGGGCACAGAAAATAATCATAATCCTCTTTTAGAAAATGGTGTGATATTGGTGCCAAGAAGATCAAAGGATAGAATGAAGTACAAATATTATAGTCAAGGGAAGCAATGGGATAGAAGCATTGTCAATTATAACACAGAAAAAATAGGATTTTAAGTGAAAATATGAAGGCTTAGATGGAGAATATAGTCATGAAATCAGAGAGGGAATGGAAAGACATTTCACAGTTCTCCGGTGCAAGAAATGTGTGACAGAGGACCGAATTTATTTTGTGATAATTTGGAAGATACATTTTTGAGACAGAGAAAAGGAGGTTCTGATTTATACATCTCAGCTTCAAACTTTATGATTCATCAACACAGGGGAACAGACTAGAAATAGAATTTAGACCAAGAAGCATTTAATAGAGCATATTCCTAATATTTAGATATTGATAAAGCAGTGAATGATCTCATGTCTTTTGGTTCTTCCATCACAGAAGAAAGATGAGAATAAGCAGGATTAAGGCTTGACACCCTAGCTCTGTTCCTTCTCCATGATTTTAGATGTCCCCGAAGAACCAGGTGGAAATGAGGAAACCTGAGATCCTTTTCTGTTTCATACCAGGGATTCTTACTTTTTTTCTCTCTCTCTCCAATTTCAATTTAGTTTACTGTCTTAAGGTGTTCAAATCTGTATATGTGTATATCTTCATACCTTTCCTAAATGGACTACTCCTTTCTCTATCCCCCCCTAGCATCAGCATCCTTGATCCCTCAAAGTTGTCTAAACAGGACCTCCAGAACTTAGACTCTGATGAGACTATTGTTGAGATATTGGGAAATAGAAAGTATACAGAAATGAGTCTTTTTTTTTCCTTTTTTATGAAGATTTTATTTATTTATTTATTTATTTATTTATATTATTGAAATGAATCTTGAAGAAATCAGCCAACAAGAGCACTACCACTGCTTATTACTCTTTTTGCATATAATTAGTTTACAAATGCAGTTTTGCTTTTTTTGGAAGAAAATGGACTCTATGTTATTACATTCTTCCCATAATGGATAAATCTATACCCTTTGCTACTTTTTCCTTCTTGGAGATCTTTTTCTTTCACCCTTTACCTGTGAAGGGACTTATCCCATCTCTCTTCCTTCCCATCCTTTCTGTTCACCTTCATTTATATCTCCTTGTGGAAGTCTTTGTATGGCTGCTGCCTTGAATGAGTAATAGGATTGGAAGAGGGTATAGCTTGATCTATATCCACAGACATAGAGAAGGATACAGGAAGAAATAAATACTAAAAGGAAAATATAAGTTTTTGTTATCTTTTAAGCTCCTGTTTCATGATCTTTAGAGTAAAAAAAATCGCCAAGAGAGAAGTCCTTAAAATAGTTTTGATTCTTTATCTGAATATTAGGAATACTCTCCTTTAGTGGGGTAGAACACTGAATTCATCAAAGAATAAATGCAACTGTAGCACATCATTTGGCTCTGCGTGAAAAATATTTATGTAGTTTAAACTAATGTAAATGTGGTCTACTAATTTTTAGCTTTTACCTGGAAAGTTAACTGTGGTTACAACTCAATTTATATGTCTTCAATTTTGACAATGTACAAGTCAAGATACAGCTTTCCAAAGGTTGGAAGGGTACAGGGATGAGGAAGAGAAGTGGAGTCTGAAGTTGATGGAATAAGGAATATAGATTTAAGTATACCATTTAAAAGCAGAAAAGCAACTAATTTAAGAACTAAAATAATCATCAAAAATTGGGGAAAGGATGAGAGAAGAATGGGGACAATGTAAACAAGGTAAAACTTCATCTTTCATAATAGAGAGCCAGAAGATAAATTGATAAAACTGGTACATAGATGCGTAAACAAGTGGTTTATGATTTAGAGGCACAGAGGTGTGAACCACTGGAAGAGATAAAACTAAACATGAAGTAAAGTTAGGGTTAGAGACTCTGCTTTTTATTGTATATTCTTTTTACTTTACTATTTTAACAATTTTTCTCTCATTCATGAAAAAAATATAGTATTTCACTGAAATATCCTTATCCATATAGTGGCCTCAAAATGTTACCTCTTTGGTGTACCATGTACATCTGCCTATAGGGAAACCTGAGCTGAAAGGAAACAAGACTCCCATCCATTGGCAGATTACATTATTTATTGAAAATTAATCATTGCAATGAGCACTGGGTATTATACACAAACAATGAATCATGGAACACTACATCAAAAACTAATGAAGTACTGTATGGTGACTAACATAACATAATAAAAAAATAAAAAAAGAAAATTGATCATTAATAAAATCAATGATGATGTTAATCATTTCTACTCTCATCCCAGGTAAGTTTAGTTGACTTAATGGAACAAGAATTCCCCTACAAAAGAACAGTAGCTTCTGGACATACAAAGTTAGGACCAGATCTTCACTCCAGTGCTCCATCAAAGATATAGAGACTTGGACATCTGCCTGGAGCCTTGACATAGTTCCCTTTTCTTTACAACTCTGACAATCAGCAAAATGTGGTGCTTATGTCTAATAAAACTATACAGGGTTGAGTCCAGGTTTTGCCTCTCAGAGCCAATAAGACCTTGAACAAAGTAGTCTCTTTGCTTTAGCTCTCTCATCTGTAATATAAAAGTAGTTTGTACCATATGGTATTGTTGTGACAATTAAACGTATGATATTTGGTATGCTCTTCAGCGCATAGCAAACAACAAAGAAATTCTGTATTTAATGATGCCTTCTTTGTTATACAGGGACCATGTGTGATTTATCATACTACCCTTAATATATATCACATCAAGAGATTGTAAGTGGTCAGTAAATGAGCCTGGAATAAACTAAAGAGTGTGGGTGGGTACTTGAGTGGATGGATAGAAAGATAATGACAAAGAGATGAAAGAAAAAGCTCTTTTGGAAACTAGGGACATCCATGCAAGAAAAGATGTTTCTTAAAGCTATCCTACAGTAAACTTGAGCATTATTTGATCCTAACACTTGGCTGTTTGCGGGTGATATTGATCATGTGTTATGGCCACTAGAAACAGGACAGAAGTAACTGAATTTGTCTTATTGGGCCTGTCCAGCTGGCCAGAGATGCAGCCAGTTATTTTCGGGATTGTCCTTGCCATGTACCTGGTGGCACTTCTGGGCAATGCCCTATTAGTAATTGTTGCCCTCACAGACCCCAAGCTTCAGACACCAATGTATTTCCTGCTCAGTCAGCTTTCCTCTATTGATACGTTTCTGACAACCATCACTGTTCCCCAACACAGCACACACTGTCTGTGAACAGAACCATCTCCTTTGAATGCTGCATGATCCAGCTGTTCTTTTTTATGGCTGTGGGCAGCATGGAAGGCCACTTGCTGGCTGCCATGGCCTGTGACCACTATGCTGCCATCTGTGACCCCTTAAGATACTCTGCCATCATCAGCCATCACCTCTGTCTACGCATAACCTTGACCTCATGGGTGGTCGTCAGCCTAACAACCTCCTTTATAGTGTGTTGGTCACCTGCTTACCCTTTTGCGACAACCAGGTCACCCACTTCTTCTGTGACATCACACCCTTGCTGAAGCTCTCCTGCACCCGACCAGTGGTCAATGAAATGCTAATATGTACTGAGGGTGTAGCTGTGGTGGTCAGCCCCTTCTTCTTCATTTTAGGCTCCCATGCCCGCATTGGCGTTGCCACAGCCCACATGCACTCAGTTGCTGCCCTGTGCAAAGCCCTGTCCACATGTAGCTCCCACATTCTGGTTGTGCTGCTCCTGTATGGCTCTGTGATCCGCATGTACCTCCGGCCATCTTCCAGCTATGACTTGGACCAGGATCGCCGAGTTGCCGTCTTTTACACAGTAGTTACCCCTATGCTAAACCCACTGATCTATAGCCTGAGGAACCAGGAAGTTAAGAGAGCTCTGCGAAGGCTTTTCAGGAAACTCTGCATCTCAGGAAACTTCCAACATGGTTCCTAGGTAAACAGGGGATGGCAGCACATCTCCTGAGCCCAAGGAGTTAAGATCTAACTTGAAAATGCCTCATATAGATGGGTTACATTCCTAATAACTGGTATGGTTCGCATTCCTGTGGAATAATTTTCCTTGTTGGCTCCCTCTTTTTTGGATTCGGGAAGAAGTGAGTTCATGAATAAATAGTTCTGGTCCCCATTGACTGACCTAGAATCTCATCATATTGGAACTGAACAGATGTTTTTATTGATTTATTTTTTAAAAAGATTTTATTTATTTATTAGAGAGAGAGAGAATGGGGGAGGGGCACAAGGAGGGGAAGGGAGAGAATCTCAAGCAGACTCCATGCTGAGCACAGAGCCTGACGTGGGGCTCCATCTCATGACCCTGAGATCATGACCTGAGCTGAAATCAAGAGTCAGATACTTAACCAACTGACCCACCTAGGCACCCCCTGGACGGATGTTTTTAGATCACCAAACCTGAACCTCTCATCTTTCAAAACTAATATGGGGCATAGGGGATTACTAAGCCAAATTATTATACATCAGTAAGGCCTGCAGAACTTTGATCATCTTAGTGATACTGTGGCACTCTGACAGGTGTAAGGTGATATCTCATTGTAGTTTTGATTTGCATTTCTCTGATGATAAGTGGGGGATGATGAGTATCTTTTCATGTGTCTGTTGGCCATCTGTAGGTCTTTGGAGAAATGTCTGTTCATGTCTTCTGCCCATTTTTAATTGGATTATTTGTGGGTTTTTGGTGTTGAGTTGTGTAAGTTATTTACATATTTGGGATACTAAGCCCTTATCAGATATATCATTGGCAAATATCTTCTCCCATTTAGTAGGTTGTCTTTTTGTTTCATTGAGTGTTTCCTTTGCTGTGCAGAAGCTTTTTATTTTGATGTAGTTTCAATAGTTTATTTTTGCTTTTCTTTCCTTTGTCTTAGGGACATATCTAGAAAAATGTTGCTATGGCCAATGTCAGAAAAATTACTGCCTGTGCTCTCTTCTAGGATTTTTATGGTTTCCTGTCTTACATTTATGTCTTTAATCCTTTCTGAGTTTATTTTTGTGTATGGTACAAGAAAGTGGTCCAGTTTCATTGTTTTACATGTAGCTGTCCAGCTATTCCCAACACCATTTGTTGAAGAGACTATCTTTTTCCCATTTCATATTCTTGCCTCTTTTGTCAAAGATTAATTGACCATATAATTGTGGGTTTATTTCTGGGCTCTTTATTCTGTTCCATTGATCTATGTGTCTATTTTTGTACCAGTACTATATATACTGTTTTGATTATTACAGCCTTGTAGTATATCTTGAAATCTGGGATTGTGATACCTCCACTTTTGTTCTTCTTTTTCAAGATTGCTTTGGTTATTCAGGGTCTTTAGTGGTTTCATACAAGTTTTAGGATTATTTGTTCTAGCTTGGTGAAAAATGCTGTTGGTATTTTGAGAAGGATTGCATTAAATCTGTAGATTGCTTTTGGTAGTATGAACATTTTAACAACATTTGTTCTCCCAATCTATGAGCATGGAATATCTTCGCATTTATTTGTGTGATCTCCAGTTTCTTTCATCAGCATTTTATAGTTTTCAGCATATAGGTGTTTCACCCAGGAGAGTGATTTTTGAGTAGACCATAGAATAGCCTAAAACTCTTTTAAAATTGTAATAATTTTACAGTCTCCCGTTATTTTCAACTCACAGTAATAATAAGCAGTTCAGTACTTACAGTGACTGAATTATTCCATCTGAACTTTTATGTCACTCCATAAAAGACAGTATAGGTCACTGGTAATAGAGACTGGGAGAGAGAGTCTTCACAGTGGCTCTAACACCAGAAGTAGGTGGTCCCATTTGGGACATATGGCAAGTAGAGCTGTTTAAACACACTGATAGACTTGGTGTAATATGTAAGGGGAAAAGAAGAATCAAGGATGGACTATGGAAATGGGTGGAACCATTTATTTATATGTGACAGTCTCTGTATTGTTGGTGTAAAGAAACATACCTTTGAGAGATAAAGGGGGCAGTATAATTATAATTACACTGAAACAATAGAAGTAAGTAGCTCTTCAGTGCAAACATGATTTTCCAGAAATTATTCTCTTTGAAGAGGTCAGAATGAAATAGAGTTCAGAAACCCAAGGGAAAATGCTAAGGGGTTTTGTTCTGGGGGATGGACTGTGGAGCCAGATAACACAAATTAGAAACCCACTATTGTCTTTACTTGCCATGTGGTTTTTTTCTCAGGCTATTGGTAACCAGAGTTGTACCTGGACCTGCCCTTATAGTTATTATGATTTCAAGATAACCTCAGTGATAATCAGGAAACTTTGAAAAAAACAAGTTTTATTACTCTCAGGTCCTGGAAAGCATATTGCACACCTGGGGCCACACAGTGAGGTCACAGGTAGAGAGAAAGCATGGGAGAGCATGGGCTTGGTGTTCTGCTTTTATTGAGGTTGAGGGAAGGGGCCTTGGGTTTCACAGGTTGATTCTATGGATGGACTTAAAACATAAGAGCAGGAATTTAAAGTGTGGGAAGAGAAAAAACAAATAGTCCGTTAATATAAATCAACCAAGATTTCTGAAACAAATGAGCAGGGGGGCAGTGGCATAGGAGGTTGGAAGGTTCTGGCTCTTTACTAGTCAGTGTGGCTGGCAATGTATTTATTGAGATAGGCTTTTGATGCGGAACCCAAAATCAACCTCCAAAATCAAAGCTAAGTCAAGTACTTGGTCTACAAAAAGTAAAACCAACTGTAGGGCTTGCACTATAGTGATCTTTGACAATGATCCAACTACTCTGCCTCAGTTATCCATCTGTAAAGAAGAGAGAAACAGTATCTATAATTTAGGATTGTCAAAAGGATTTTATGAATAAAATCTATGTAAAGCACTCATAATAATAGACCAGCTCATGAGTACCATATGTGTGTATACTATTATTATTATTATTACTATCAATAGCCTACAGATGAAGAAATAATGAGAGAAAAGAACAAAGAGTTGGTGGCTAGAGGTTTGGATATCTGTATGTACCTAAAGGCTATTGATGAAATGAGAGTAAGGCCAGTAATTAATCTGCCTCATTTTTTTTATTGACTGAACAGCAGTTCATAATATGTGTGTATTGTTTTGGTTGAGATTTCCTTCAAAGTACTGAATCAGAGACAACCCCAAACCTCAGTGGCTTATAACAACAGACATTTATTTCTCAGTCAAAAGTCTGCAGGTGAGGGGCACCTGAGTGGCTTAGTCGTTAAGCGTCTGCCTTCAGCTCAGGTCATGATCCCAGGGTCCTGGGATAGGGCCCCGCGTCAGGCTCCCTGCTCAGTAGGAAGCCTGCTTCTCCCTCTCCCACTCCCCCTGCTGTGTTCCTGCTCTCGCTCTCTCTCTATCAAATAAATAAAGTCTTATTAAAAATAAAATAAAATAAAATAAAGCATACCATTCAACATTTCTGGATGACAACTCAGCCTTATCTTTAAAAAAAAAAAGTCTGCAGGTTGAAAGAGGGAACTGTGTTTCAGACCCTGGGTCAAGTTCAGGTCTGGTCTATGTGTTTCTCATTCTGAGATTCAAGCTAAGGGGCCTTAGCTACATGAGATGAGCTTTTCTTCTCATGGTGAAGGCCAGAGCTCAAGAGGGCAAACCAAATGATCTGAACCCATTCAAATCTTTTTATTGGAAACAGCATTTGTTATGCCTGTTCATAAACTGCTAGCTAAAGCCAGCCCAAAGTCAATGGGATGGAGATGTGTATTCTGCCCCAGCAAAGCCATGGCAAAGACAGGAAAGTAAGGAAGAACTGTGAACAGATAACACTACCTATCTAACTACAAAACAAAATGAACCAGAATTCCATTAGCATGCATGAAGATGATTTCTAATTTTTCACTATCCTAGACAAAAGTGTATTGAACATAAAATATATGAGTGTATTTACATATATATATAATATATTCATTCCTTATATATATTAATTCTATGAGATAAACTCCTAGAAGTGGAAGTGTATCATCTAAATACAAAATTGTTTCATAGCATTTCCCAGTTGCTCTTCAATTATTAATATATTAATTTACTCTCCTGTCAGTTTCTTTACCTTAAGAAAGTTCTTTCAGTAGGGGCATTTGGGGCTAGTTAGAACAGGCTACAATGCTAACAGCTGAGGCAAATCATTTGGTAAAGTAGGTTCAGCCATGGAACTGACACCTAAAGACACAGAAAGGAGGAAGGTGGACCAAGGAGGCAGGTACGAAAATAAGGGGAAACAGTGGAATCCAAAAGAAAAATATTGGGTATATAAGATACTTTCTGGAAAATGTGAAGAACCAGAGTTAAGTAACCAAAAGTTGGTTTCATTGCCTTGTTATTATCATTTTATGAATGTTAGGCCCCCTTTATCTTGGAAGAATTTATTATCCTGATGCAGCCAAAAACTTAAGGAGTGTAGCTCCTCAAACCAGTTTTGATGGTGACCAAGGCTTACATATAGGTCCCAAGAAACCCTTCTTCTAGCTCATTACACAGATTTGCCACAGTTTTAGCTTCTTCTCAGTTCAGTGCCATTAACTGCTTATATCCTATAAAAGAAACTTTCTACTGTCAAATGGCCTATAAATCAGCCTGCACTTGCAACTTCTGCCTCATGTCCAGGGAGGTCCTTCTCACCTTTTCCTTTTGAAAAGGAAACTGGAAACACCCATGAAACTAAAGAATTGACATTTTAGTAGACATTTTGGCTCTTGGACCTATTTCTCATTTCCAGAACTGATTGATCAGCAGGCAAATACCCAGTGAAATAGTCAGGTTCCACATATCAGCTACAGAGAAGATTAGGAGCATGCCGAGATAAAAGGAGTTAAGTTATCCTTGAATGGTGCAGCTAATGAAGGTTAAGAAAATGCAAGTTGGAGAGCCCTTTACATTATTTCACTGATACTGACTACTAAATTAACTCATACAAGTACAATAGATGCACAAGAATGACAGTGCTTAATTCTGCAACATCTGTAACTTCTGACTCTATACAGTAAACACTTGTCATCATGTCCCTCTTCCCATACTGGAGTAGTTCCACCATTTCATTTGTCTTGGTGGGAGGCAGAACCTCTCTCCCACTTACGGAAAATAAAAGCAGCAGTATTGCTTGCCCAGTTTCCCTGGGAACTAGAGCAGGGACATATGACCAAGTCTTGGCCAGCCGCATGGATCACCTTATTTTGAATCTAGATGTATTGGTGTAAAGAACAAGAAGTGGGCAATTTTTTTCTGGAGGTGGTCACATCTAGTTTTCAGGCCTCTGGGGGCTATGCGCAGTGACTATTGCTGATAGTATTGGTGGCGGTATAAGTGAAAAGAGTTTAGTGTCTACAGCAGTGACCTCATCAGACAATTCTGGGATATGATTTTGACTGTGGTTCTGACTGTATGACCTTTCTTAGTCTTGTCCATTTTATTGAGCCTGGTTGCTTAGCCTTTGTGGAAATTCAGGAGTTCCACATACACTTTCAATAAACTTATTTCCTCTATGAATCAACCAGAATTATTTTCTGTTGCCTATATCTAAGTATGTTACAACCCTGTTGTTTAATGGCAGGCCCAGAGAACACTCAATTATAATTAAAGTCATGCTAGTGGCTTACGCTAAATACATGGTCTTATGTGCTTTGGTTTAAGGGATAGGTCAGGACAGTATTCAATGGGAAAATCCATAATATGTAACTAATTTAGATATTTCTGGGAAGTTCTAAAGGAAACAGATGTGTAAGGGACAAAACTGTTAACTAGGAACTGTGTTTTGGGGTTTTGTCTAAAGAAAGAAGTCCATATTCTGCTCACCCATTTTCTGAAGGCTCCCTTGACATCCCCATTCCTCAGGCTATAAATGAAGGGATTCAGCATGGGGGTTACCACCGTGTACATGACTGTCAGGATGCGACCCTCAGTCACTGAATAGCTGGTAAGGGGCCTGAAGTAGACCCATGTGAGTGTGCCATAGAAGATAGCCACCACAGTGAGGTGGGAGCCACAGGTAGAAAAGGCTCTCCACTTGTTCTTGGCTGAGGGGCTCCGGAGGACCACTGAGATGATGTGGGCATAGGAGGTAATGATGAAGGCCAGAGCACCATTGATGACAATAACACCCTCTGTGTGAATCATCAGGGTGTTGAGGTAGGGGCTGGAGCAGGAAATCTTCATCAGAGGGTAGAGGTCACAGAAGAAATGGGGGATCTTGTTATCTGCACAGAAGATCAATCGGCCGATGAGAAAGGTGTGCAGCAGGGCATGAAGATGGGAGAGGATATGGCACAGAGCCACCATCTGTGAACACAGCGTTCTGGTCAGGATCATAGGATAGCGGAAAGGGTAGCAGATGGCGATGTATCTGTCATAGGCCATCACAGCCAGAAGGAAGTTTTCCATGGCTGCAAAGCAAATGAAGAAATAAGTCTGGGCTAAGCATCCCATGTAGGAAATAGCCTTTGTAGGAGAGAAAATGTTCTGCAGCATCTTGGGGACTGTGGTAGAAGTGAAGCAGACATCTGCCAAAGCCAAGTTACTGAGGAAGATGTACATGGGGGTGTGGAGGCGTGGAGTATAGATAATCAGTGTGATGATGGCAAAGTTCCCAGAAATGTTGATTGCATACATCAGTAGAAAAAGAAGGAAGAGTGGAATCTGCTCTTCTGGGTGGGTAGAAATGCCCAAGAGAACAAAATGGGATACACTGGTCCAGTTGGTATTGACCATCTGTTGCCATAAGAATAAACAGGATTATCACTTTTTATTGAGGTATATAATTGCCATATAACATTATATTAGTTTCAGGTGTATACCATAATGATTCGATATTTGTATATATTGCAAAATGATTGCCACATTAACTCTAGTTAACATCCATCCCCATACATAATTACAAATTTTTTTCTTGTGATGAAGACTTTTAAGATATACTCTCTTAGCAACTTTTAAATATGTGATGCAGTATTATTAAGTATATTCACCATGCTATACATTATATTCTCATGACTTATTTTATAACTGGAAGTTTGTACCTTTGAACTCCCTTCACCCATTTCACCACTCCCTGCCCTCTGCCTCTGGCAACCATCAATCTGTTCTCTGCATCTATGAGTTTGTTTGTTTTTGTTTTTGTTTTTTTTAAGAGAGAGAGAGAGAGAGTGTGCGTGAGCAGCGGGGTAGGGGCAAAGGGAGAGGGAGAGAGAAAGAATCTTAAGCAGGCTTCACACCCAGCACAGAGCCCAATGTGGGGCTTGATCCCACGACCCTGAGATCATGACCTGAGCTGAAATCAAGAGTTGGATGCTTAATTGACTGAGCCACCCAGGCGCCCCAGAACCTTTTTTCCCCTTTAAATTCCTCATATAAGTGAGATCATATGGTATTTGTTTTTCTCTGATTTATTTCACTTAGCATAATGCCCTCAAGGTCCATTCGTGTTGTTGTAGATGGCAAGATTCCATTTTTTAAAATGGCTGGATGGTATTCCATTGTATATATATACTACATCTTCTTTATCCATTCATCCATAGTTGAACAGTTAGGTTGTTTCCATGTCGTGGCTATTGCAAATAATGCTGCAGTGAACATAAGTGAACATATATCTTTTTGAATTAGTGTTTTTGCTTTCTGTGAATAAATACCTAGAAGTGGAATTGCTGGATCATATGGTAGTTGTAGTTTTATTTTTTTTTGAGGTAACTCCATTAGACATCTGAGCAGGCTGTTTGATTTCTATCACTTTTATGCTCCGATATAAACTGCACACAGTGTTGATAATGGGATCAAGTACTTAATTATTTTCCAAAATAGTGAGGTATGGATTTTTCATTATCAACAGCATCATCACTATTACAAATTGTACAGATGCACCAGTATTATAAATTAGAAAACTAAGGCATGGAAAGTTTAACCTTTTTTTTGCCCATGAAGGGCAAAATCTGATCTTAAAGTCATGCTTATCAGGTTTCAAAGTCTATGCTAGTGACACTATATAGCGTGACTCCTCAAATAAAACCAAGGCACCTTATTCATGGTAATAAGACCTCTTGATGGGCTATATAACCAGGTAATCTGCCTACTAAAAGGGATTTCAGAGGCTATTTGTATTATTCTATTTTGGGGAGTGCATACTCCTGGTGGTACCCAAAGACTTCTCAAAGAGTATACAGACACATCTTAGGAGAAACCGTTTCCAGATTCTCAGCTTCTATATTTCTCTTTTCTGAAATCATTTTGTCTTCAAGATATTGTGAACCTTATGCATTATTCTGTCTTCTGCTTAGCAAATGAAAGACATACTTTCATCCATCCGAAATCTTACTAGATGTACTGGCTCAGGATAGAAAAACCTCAAAGGAGTCTAATGAATGGACAATCAGAATATGAATAAAATGGATGACTTTAATAACCAATAATAAGTCCTTTCTTAGATAAGGGGTTTCCAACCTTTTGTTCTCAAAAAAGCCTTGGTTTCCTTATCTCTAAAGTGGGGGAATATTAATAACACATCACTCATGAAGTTGGTATGAGAATGAAATAAGAGTGCCTGGTCCATGGCAAGTGCTCAGTAAATGCTGGAAGTTATGCCTATCAGTTTTTCAGTCCTGTTCTACTCTTCTCCAGGTTTTTCTGGGAGTAAGTGTTTCTGCTATCCAGGTCTCTCTACAGTGAATCTGCTCCGCATTGTCACTGTCTTAATCTGAAACAAATAATACATTACATGTTAAAAAAAAAAAAGAAGAAGAAGATAGTAGGAAGGGAAAAAATGAAGGGGGAGAAATCGGAGGGAGAGACAAACCATGAGAGACTATGGACTTTGAGAAACAAACTGAGGGTTCTAGAGGGGAGGGGGTGGGGGGATGGGTTAGCCTGGTGATGGGTATTAAAGAGGGCACGTATTGAATGGAGCACTGGGTGTTATACGCAAACAATGAATCATGGAACACTACATCAAAAACTAATGATGTAATGTATGGTGATTAACATAACATAATAAAAAAAAAGTAAAAAAAGTGGTTCCCAAGAACTAAGCAAAGTTCTGTGAGTCCGGTCCTTCGTCACAGGGTCATAATGATCTGGGCTGGTCATAAATCGTAGCCTTTTGGGGGAGATGAGAGTTGGCTGTGTCCATGGCTAACCCAAGATTTCTTTTTTTAAAAGATTTTATTTATTTATTTGAAAAAGAGAGAGAGCACAAGCAGGGGGAGCAGCAGACAGAGGGGGAGGGAGAAGCAGGCTCACTGAGCAGGGAGCCCAATGAGGGGCTCAATCCCAGGACCCTGGGATCATGACCTGAGCTGAAGGCAGACGCTTAATGACTGAGCCACCCAGGCGCCCCTAACCCAAGATTTCTTAAACTTTACAATTAGATCATTGGGGAAAAAAGTGTGAACAATTAAGAACAGCCTCTCTGTAAGGCACTTGCACATGCATTATCTCATATAATCATCAGCAATCCTGAAGACACTTCCAGCAGCAACAGTCACTCACTATTCTCATCTTCCAGATGAGGAACCAAAGCTTCGGGACATGAAGTGATTTGCTCAGCATAACTCAATGGCAAGTGGTCTGGCTGGGCTTCACCTTACAACTGGATACCTTGAGTTCTCTACATGGGCTACATCACACTGCCCATTTAGTTTACTTTAGCTCTTTCCCCATGGAAATGGATTTATCTATCACTGCTGGACTGTCTGCTTTTATATTTCAAACTAAAGGATGTCACCATGATACAACTCAAGAGAGTGAACGTGAGACTTTTCAATTACAAAGATCTGGAAATTTATAGTATGCTATTGAACTATTGATTTCAATATGGTATGATAATGAGTGAGATCTAAAAGTTGTAGCCACTCTTTTAATGAGCACTTTCTGTAAACCAGGAATTGTTCTAAGAGCTTTACCTATATGATTTTTATTTGGTGACCACAGAAATTATGTGACATAGGTATTATTATCTCTGTTTTATAGGTGAAGAAATTGAAGCTCAGAGGGGTTCTGTGACATGCTCAAAGTCACAGAGTTAGTAAGTAGTAGAACTAGAATTTGCATTCAGTTTCATTTAAGCCCAGAGTCTATGCTCTTTTTTTAAAAAATTTATTTATTTGAGAGAGAGAGAGAGTGTGTGTGTGCAAGAGTGAGAGAGAATGGAGGGAGGGGCAGAGGGAGAGAATCTTTAAGCAGACTCCCCGTTGAGCGTAGAGCCTGACATGGGGCTCAGTCTCATGACCCATGAGATCATGACCCTGAGCCAAAACCAAGAGTCACAGGGAAAGGGAGGGAAAACTGAATGGGAAGAAATCAGAGGGAGACAAACCATGAGAGACTCTGGACTCCGGGAAATGAACTGAAGGTTACAGAAGGAGGGGGGTGGAGGGATGGGGTAGCCGGATGATGAGTACTAAGGAAAGCACGTGTTGTGATGAGCACTGGGTGTTATATGCAACTAATGAATCATTGAACACTACGTCAGAAACTAATGACGTACTATATGTTGGCTAACCGAACATGAAAGAACAAACAAACAAACCAAGAGTCAGATGCTCAACCGACTGAGCCACCCAGACGCTCCTCAATGTCTATGTTCTTAACCAGTGGACTATGCCATGCCTTAAGCATTCCCTAACTATTCCAGTTCCTGCTTTACTCTATGTTTCCTGTTTTCCACTGTGCTATCTTGTGCCTTTGGCCAGTGATATGTGTCTATCACGTTTTTTCCTACTTTAATTCTCATTATAGAATTAGAGAGTAGATATTATCATTCCCATTTTCAGATTATTAAATTGAGAATCAGAGGGATGGATTAACTTCCCCAGAGGGATGGATTAACTTCCCCGCAGAGCATAGGGTTGGATCATAGAGCTAACTCAGAAGTGATGCTCCTTCTGTCCCAGCTCATCCATTTAGCACCTAATGTTTTATTCTTGTCCTGTGCTTCCTTCCCCTTACTAGTCTGTCATTGTAATTGGAGCCTCCAAATCAGAGCAGGGGGCCCTGAGTTTATTTAGAAAACATGAGATGTCTCCCCTCAGTTCTTAGGGTAGTTGTAAAAAGTTCTAAGAAGGGAATGTGCTATGGTGAGCCCTGTGAATTGTTTAAGACTGACGAATCACAGACCTGTACCCCTGGAACAAATAATACATTATATGTTAATAAAAAAAAAAAGAAGTGAATGACCTCTACCAGATAGTTTGCAGGCTATGGCTGCTCCCTGGGGCAATGCCCATCAAGCTTCTGTGACAAAGCTGCTCATAAGACTGGAGAAAGCCCCAGAAGTGCTTGTAGGGTGGGCTGCCTGGAACCTTGGAGTCCTCCTCATCTCCCTCATAGCTGCTGGAGATTACCCTACCTGACGCATAGTGCAGCATATCAGCTCCTTGTGGGTAAAGGAGAATAATGTGGTATGGGGCAAGGGCTGGGAAGCCAGGAATGGGGAACTACTAGAGAAGAGTCTTTATATAAGAATGTGGACAGAGAAAAAGTAGTGTGTTGTGTGAGAATAGTTTTAATCCAAGAATGGTAAGATTTGGGCTTTGGTCTCAGATTGCCATGAAACTTTTCTTGGGGGCCTTAGGAAAATCTCTTCATTCTTGGGAGCCTCAGTTTCTTCTTTTGGGAAATGGGAAGAAGAACCCCTGCTTTCAATACAAGAGGCTTTGTAAAAAACAAAAACAAAACCCAAAAAACCCAAAAAGAGACTGTGGACTTAAAGGCCCTGTAACAAGTCTGTGAAACAGTGCAGGGTTGTTTGTTTTAAATTCCTGTAGGAACTTGGCTTCCCTATCACAGAATAGGTCCCCACAACTCCTGGCAGTCAGAGCCACACACTTCCCTGATAACAGAGTTGCCTCTTTCCAAAATGACCTTGATAAATAGAAGAGGCACTTGGATAACACGACTTAGTCTATTCTCTGGGTTTCTCAGTTTGATCACTAATTCCTAGAAGTGGAAAGAAAAGTCTGGGTCAGTTTTTAAGAAAGATGAAGTTGACAACTATGTCCAGGGGTTCATTTTAGAATCATCCAATCCTGATTACCCATGATACCTCCCCAAGTGATTGAAGCTTTCTGGGATTCCATCAGATATTTTCTCTTTGACTCAGGAAAATTTCCCTGAAAGGAAGCACTCTTGACTGTTTAAATCATTCAGTTTGTTTTTGGTTTTTGGTTTTGTGTGTGTGTGTGTGTGGCTAGGTTTTAATAAAGGGAGGGGAGAGTCCATGAAGACATAGCATGTCTGAGGGTGGCATAAGGAAGAGGCACTACGAAGGGAAAGAAAAGGAAAAAAAAAAAAGAAGAAAACTTAGGGAGTCAAAGACAAACTTCACAAAATGCACAATACTGTGCAAAGGAGCCAATTTGAGAAAGATGGTTATCCCTCCGGAAACTGCAGAGAGCAATTCTTGCGGGGGAATTACCTGACTGGCTCAGCAACTGCAGTGTGCTTGTGAAGCCCTGAGTGCAGAGACTCACCTTATTGTGGGTCTCCAACTGGACTGGAACGGGCTGGGCTGGGTACTTCCTCCCTCAGGCAGCATGTGTCATCATGTCTTCTTTTAACAGTAGCATAGAGCCAACCACTCTGGGAGGACAGAGGAAGTGGCCCAGCATCGCAGAAAGGAAGGCATCAGGAAGGAGTTAAAGGGAAAGGGCAGCCAGCCTCATGGGGGGAGGGGGTGTGGGGCTTCTGCTGGTCAGGGGCAGGAAGGCATGCCTGGGAAAGGCACTGGGAAATTTTATCACATGCTTCTGCATGATTCCATGGTTCTCACTAGCACAGAGCCCCAGGCGTGTCATTGTCCAAATCTGAGGCTGTCCCTGGGGAGTGGGGCCCAAGAGGCAGAGCTTCCAATATTAACATTAGTGACTGCCTGTGGCTTGGCAGGTGATCCCGGGAGTGGTCAGGACCTGGGAGATCAGCCTGCACATGGAGTTCTCTGACATGGGCTCCAAAATTTGACTCTGAGAGGTCCTTGAAGATTCGCCTCTTATTTTTACATTTCACTGAAGTTATACGCCCTTATTTAAAAATACTTAGCAGTGAAACATGTATCAAGTGAAAAGTGAGAGTCTGTTTCCCACCTTCCCCATTCCTCTCCAGGAGTAACTGCTGTTAACGTTTTGACATGTACTTACCCAGACACTTTTCTATGCATATATGTATATGGATAATTTTGTTTTTACAAAAAATGGGGTCATTTGTTCTGGAGCTTTCTTTGTTTCTCTCATCAATATATCACAGATCTCCTACGTCACAATCAGACCTACCTCGTTATTTTAAAAGTAATGATTATCGGATGTTCTACAAGTTATAGAGATTCCTTCCTCAGGCCATGTATCTCCTTTTTTGGGGGGCTATCACAAAAGCAATGCTACATGGATATTCTTTTTACAGATGTCTTTGTGTATATATATTTTTCTAGAAATGGAAATGCTATATGAAAGTATATGTGCATTTTTAATTTCAGTTGGCACCACCAGATTATCCTCCAAAAAATTGGAGTCAATTTATACAGCATCCAAGAGCATATAAGAGTGTCCTTTTCCACATGGCCTAACAGCACTGTTTGCAAACTCTTTTCTTTTTTTTTGCAAACTCTTTTCTATCTCTCAGTCTGATGATGGAAAAAGAAACTATACTTTATTACAGTTTTACTTTTTTTCCTAGTTGCTGGGGGAATTTTTTTGTATTTTTGACCATTTTAGTGTTTCCCTTCTTTGAATTTTCCAGCTAAATCATTCCCCATTTTTTCTCTGTGGTTGCTCTGTTTTTATTATTACTTTGCAAGGGTTATAATGTGCTTAAGAAATATTCTGTTATGTTTTCCTTCTTGATCTGACTGATAACTCTCTGTTCTCAGTATGCAGCTTGAATAGATGTTTTCCTTTTTACTTATGCTCTCTTCATTCTGGGAACACAAATCATTCATCTCCCTAGAAAGAGAAATGGAACATTCTTATCAGCTCTCATGTCAATCTGCTCCCAAACATCTGAAACTTACATGGACACAGATGTCATGGAATGCACGTAGTTGGCAATCATAACAGGTTACATAAGTTGAGTGTTTACTATGAGTCAGGCCTTCTGTTTAAAGTGCTCAGATGCTTTCGTGTCATTTAATCCTCCCAGTGACCATATGAGCTACCCCCACGTTCATTGCAGCATTAGTCACTGTAGCCAAGATATGCAAACAACCTAAGTGCTGCCGACAGATGAATGGGTAAAAAAATGTGATATACACCCAATGGAATATTACTCAGCCATACAAAAGAAGGAAATCCTTCCATTTGTGACAACATGGATGAAGCTTGAGACTATTATGCTGAGTGAACAAAGTCAGATAGAGAACACAAATACTATATGATCTCGTTTATATGTGGAATCTAAAAAAGCCAAACTCATAGAAACCAAGAGTAGATGGTGGTTTCCAGGGGCTGGGGCAGGAAGTGGGTGAATGGAGAGCTTGGTCAAAAGTATATCCTTCAACTGTTATTAAGATGAGTAAGTTCTAGGGATGTAATGTACAGCATGGTGAGTGTAGCTAACAATACTGTTGTGTATTTTAAAGTTGCTAAGAGCATAGATCTTAAATGTTCTCACCACACACACATATACACACACACACACAGTAACTATGAGGTAATGGATGTGTAAACTAACTTTACCGTGGTAATCATTCCACAGTATATATGTATACCAAGCCATCAAGTTCTACACCTTAAACTTACACAGTATTACAGGTCCATTGTATCTCAGTAAAGCTGGAAAAAACAAACAGTAAAAAAATTTTAAATGGGAAAAATTAAATTATACTGTTTGGGCACAGATGTGTATGTGGTAAAATTAAAAGGGATATCAAAGAAGTGATTAACATAAAACATAGAATAGTGGTACTTTCATGGGGGAGAGGGGAGTTGCAATTTGACAGAGGCACAAAGGCAGGTTCTGGGAAGCTGGCAATGATCTATTTCCTAAACAGGTGGTAGATGCGTAGGGTTTGCCTTGGGAGAAATCATCAAACCATAAAAACAAAAATTAGAAATTAAAATACATTTTTAAAAATTTCGAAAAAAATTTAAATAAATATTCCAAATAGAACTCACTCACTTATTCATTAATTTCTATATTGATTTCTTTATTCTTTTATTTAGCTAGATCCTCTGGGATATGGTAGTGGATAAGACAGAGCTCCTCCTTTCATAGAACTTAAAATAAAGCATAAGAGATGTTATACACTAGACTATAAGCTCCATGAAGTCAGGGGCAAGGTGTATTTTGTTCTTCATGGTAGCCCCAGTATCGAGTGTCAGGCACCTAATAGGAACTTAGTACATATTTGTAGAATGAATGGAAGAATAAGTAAAGTAGTTTCTTAGGCAATTACTTGTTAAAATATCATTGAGATAAGTGCATTGAAAGAGAAACACAGGGAGTTTGGAAAATGTGAATCACAAAGATCTAACCTAACCTTCCTGAGAAAATGATGCTTCAGCTGAGATCTGAGAAGAGGAGGAGAAGAAAGCGTTTTATTGTTATACGCAAACAATGAATCAGGGAACACTATATCAAAAACTAATGATGTACTGTATGGTGACTAACATAACAAAATTTAAAAAAGAAAAAAAAAGAAGCATTTTAGGCAGAAGGAATTTTGGGGGAGGCACAAACATTCAAACTGTAGCAGTGTTGATCCAAATTATTACAAGGAAATAAGATTGCTGCTAATTAATGAGGGCAAGGAGGTATATGTCTGGAACTCGTGGGATTCACTGGGACACCAGCAGGTGCTTTCATGAATGGTTGTAATGAGTTAGACCTATAATGGGTAGTGTGGGCAGAGAACCCTGATTCTGATTGTTCACTGAGGACCCAAAGTTATGATATAGCACAGGTACAGTGTTTCAAAGTGATAAAATAAATATTACAGAAGAAGAAATCAGGGCATCACTAAGAGTGAATTGTTGTTAGATAAATAATTGGTAATAAAGCTCATGTGCTTGTGACCCTCAGCTAAGGCTTCCAGGGGTGTCTTTTCCACACAACCTCTGCTTGAAATGCTTAGGGAGGATGTAATTTATACAGGGAAGATAAGAGAAACAACTCTTTTAATTGGGGGGCCCCCAGCATTACTGGAATTTAGATCCACTCCAATTCACAGATTTCCTTTGTCAAGTAATTTTACAAAGACCTTTAACATTGTAATAATGTTCTGCAACCACAGAGAACTGCACCTAAATGTTTTTCTGACTGACCCCAGAAGCAAGCACAGCTAACAAGGCCATGGAAAGCAGAGTCAGAGAACCTAAAGTCAGACCTGAAAGACACCATTGGACAACCAACCTAGATCAGTAGAAGCACGGAACAAGTAGAAGGGAAATCTGGTGGAGGAGATGACATTTTAACTACAATCTTGAGGCAAACTGTAGCAGTGGGGACTACAGCTTGTCCTACTAACCCTCCTATTACCTTTTTTTAAAAGAAAAATGGCACTCAGCCACCACTTTAAAGGAGCAGTGACAGGGTGTAGTGAACTTAATGTAGGGTGCGAGAGGGTCTGAGCGGTGCAAGGGGTAAACAGCAGTAGACACTGTTGTTGCCTCATCCATGTACCCTCAAGTCTTATCATTGTCATGATACTGACAGGAAGTATGTGACTTTCCCCCACATACTTTCAGATAGCAGCGTATCTGTCTACGTCTGAGAGCTATTTCTGGCAGCCGGATGTGTCCCAGGGGGTCCCATGAGTTCCAGATAGACATGCATAGCAGAGAAGAAGTGCTGAGGAATTAATGCTCCCTAGGAGCAGCCTTCAGTCTCAGCTGGTGGGAGTTGGGTGGGATAACTTAGATCCCTAGGGTAGGATAACTTAGAGGTATCTGTTCTGCACTGGTTCCAGAGTTCCCCAGCAATAGTAAGGGCTAGTTATGCACAGTGGTAACTCATGTGGTAGTGTCCCTTTATTGCCTACCTTCCCTTTTCTGTCTTGGTTCCCCACTCCCTCCTGTTGTTTCCTAGGATCACCTCCCAAAGGAACTGCTTGTATTCAAACTCTTGTCTCAGGACCTGTTTCTAAGTGAACCCAAATAGATTCCAATATTATGGCTTAAAAACACCTTGTAAAGGTCCCCCTCTCTTAGAAAGCACTGGGCCAGGACATGTCAAATCTCTCATTTCATGGTGGATGCTATTTGGCAATGAAATGGCCTAAAATATGCCTGCCAAATTCTGTATGTCTTCTTTTTAGTAAATGAGAAGAACTACAACCTTTAAAAAGCATATGATTCAATTGGCTGCCTGATTACTCAGCAGGGAGGGGTCAGGCTCACAAGACCTACAACAACGAGAAGAGCTGCTATGAAAACAGCAGCTGTACAACAAGACGAACAGTTATTTTTTGGGTCCCTTCTACATGTCAGGGATCATGATAAGCACTTCAGTTATAGTTGTTCAGTTATTTACTGTTTTTTCAAAATTATAAAAACATATTGTTACCTCATTATTATGTACCAGGAGACTCAGAGATGCTAAATAACTTACTCTAGAGTCTCCCAGACTCTAGATATGTGCTGGGGCTATGATTTTCAGATTGTTGGGGGTGTTTGAGGGATCTCAATAAACAACACCCGCTTTCCCAGTTGGGTTCTAAATCAACTACTGAGTAAGACAAGGGCAAACAAAAGATGGGGGCCAAATTGCTACTTTACTCCTGATGATGTCTAGGTTGGAGACATGACTTGAGGTGAGAACCTAAATGTTTTTCTGACTGACCCCAGAAGCAACTATTGCTGGATTAGGGAGGGTTCCCAGGTGTGTATGAGTGGCCGATTTGCCCTTGGAGGTATATAGCAGAGCACATGCTCCCTGTGAACAGGCTGGTTCTCAATAAGAAACAGGGATGGTCTGGGCTGAGTGTGCCCAAATTTCTTTTCTGGGGCAGAGTGAGTAAGGGAACAAACTAGGGCAGTTATTACACGAATTGAATCTCCTCCACTTTGAGGTACAAGTCAAGCTGGGTGAAGAAATATTCTTCCCAACACTAGCACACTCTTCCACCTATATTAAATCAACCTTTGGTGACCCACGTGGAGCAAATATGGAGGAATTAAATAATCACTGGAAGAATTCTCCTTAACATGGTTTCTACCTCCATATTCAGAGACCTCCAAAATATTTACCAGAGAGAGCAATCACCTAGAAGAGCCTTCATAAATGACAAGAAGACTGGAAACAGGGCTTCCAGAGAGGGAGTGATTGAGGGTTGTCCCAACAGAGAGAGGGAAGTCCTAAGATTAAGATAAATAACAGAACTGAAGATTTAGATTCCATAAACATTTGTGGAGCACTAACTGTGACCCAAGTAAGCTTATATATTATTTATTATTCATTACTCTTATTATGTAGTTGTTTTTCCAGTTTTACAGATAAAGAAACCAGACCTCAAAATGGAATAATGTTCCCCAAATTACATAGTGTGAGAGTGGAGGGCTTTTGGTCCTGATTTGTAACTTCTGACTTCAAGTCTTTAGTTCTTGTCACTATAACACTAAATATTATTGGAACTGGGGTATATGCATGTAGGGTGTTAGACTAATATAATTCGATCACTTTATCTTATAAATGTTTCAGGAAACCAAGGCTCAGAGACAATCAAGTGATTATCCACTGTCACACAGTTCATTTCTGACAAAGTCCACCCTGGAACCCAGGGCTTAAACTAACGCCTCATTCTGATGTTTCAATAGAACACTGCCTGTTTAAATATAAAGTGTCAGGTTACTTCTTTTGTATTTATTGCTACCAGACATAATGAATCCTATATTCTTGGACCAAGGACATCTTCCATAGTTCAGTTATAACTTGATCTAAACAAAAATTTGGACTTTCATTTTCATTTTATATGTATACAAGCCCCCCGCCCCCCACAGGCTTTGCTTAGAGACCAGTAAAAACAAGAGCCATTTTGAGAGTAGGTAGTAAACTACTCAGAGCGTGGGCATTTCACAGAGATGATCTGAGGTTACTGTTATCACTGGTCCCTCCCTGTCCTTAGATGTCAATCTGTACTTTGAAATATAAACCTAAGAAAAAAGAAGTCTCAAGTTCAGGGAAGCTACAGTGGTTAGGCTCTCAGGAGTCCAATTTCAACTCCCAGCTCTGAGTCCTGGAGTCAGGACTGTAAGGTCCTAGGAAAGGATGTTAGAGTGTTTTTCTTCTGAGTAGTTTTCCCAGAGCCCCCTTCATATCCCTGTTTCTTAGGCTGTAGATGAAGGGATTCAGCATAGGGGTCACCACTGTGTACATTACTGAGAAGACTCTGTCTTTTCCACCTGAGGAGGTTGACGGAGGACATAAATAGACCCCGATAGCAGTGCTATAAAACAGAGAGACCACAGAGAGCTGGGAGGTGCAGTTGGAAAAGGCCCTTTGCTTACCCTTTGTGGAACTGATTCTTAGAATAGCCAAAGCAATATAAAAGTAAGATGTAAGGATGCAGATGAAGGGTCCAATTAGCAATGTTCCTGCCACAAGGATGAGGACCAGCTCATTGACATAAGTACTGGAGCAGGCCAGATTCAGGAGTGGAACCAGATCACAGAAGAAATGGGGGATGATATTGGGGCCACAGAAAGAAAGCCTCATCACCAGGAGGGTATGCACTAGGGCATGGAAGGTAGTGACCACCCAAGACCCAGTCACCAACAGGATACACCGTTGGGAGTTCATGGTCATGGCATAATGGAGGGGGTGGCTGATGGCCACATAGCGGTCAAGTGCCATCACAGCCAGGAGAAAGTTGTCCAGATCTGCAAATAGGCCAAAGAAATAAAGCTGTGTCAGACACCCACCATAAGAAATCAATTTACTTCCTGAGCCAATATTATCTAGCAGCTTGGGAATTATTGTGGAGATAAAACCAATGTCAGAAAAGGACAGGTTGGCTAGGAAGAGGTACATGGGGGTGTGAAGGTGTGGGTCAGAGGCAATGGCCAGGATGATGAGCAGGTTCCCCACAATGGTGACCAGGTACATGCCCAGAAAAAGCCCAAACAGGAGAGGCCGCTTCTCTGGCCGCTCAGAGAAGCCAGTGAGAAGAAATTCATAGATGCTGGTCTGATTTCTTCTGTCCATGTCTGGAATTCTGTATGAAACAAATTTTTATTATAAGTAGCAAAAAAGTAAAATAATGCTGTGTATATCATATTCCTATTAGAAACCTCATGTGGTTTACACAATTGTGTTTCGGCAAAGCTCAAATTTATAATTGTGTGTGTTAAAAAAGACCATTTGGATCAAACTCTTTGTAAAGTTATAGATTGCTGTCAGCACCTGACCAGCTCTCCAAGGCTCCTTCCAACTACTCCAGCTGTCCCCATGACACATGGCGGTACCTGGTGAAAAAACCAGTGTGCTCTCATCGCACACATCCCGTCAGTTTTTTTCATTGAAGAATAATATAATTAAGTAAATAATGTTGTACTTATATTTAACAATTAATTAAAATGAAATGAAAATAATTAACACTATATATAATAATTATAAATAATTATGTAATCAATTTAAGATTTTTTAAGGTAAAAATTCAGAACAACATATGTATTTATAATTCCATTTTTGTTAAAATTAAATTACTCCATTCAGTCCCTTTTTTAAAGTTCCCAGCTCTTTGGGGCACCTGGGTGGCTCAGTCAGTTAAGCCTCCGACTCGACTTCTGCTCAGGTCATGATCTCAGGGTCATGGGATCCAGCCCCATGTCCGGCTCCCGCTGGGTGTGGAGCCTGCTCAAGATTCTCTCTCTCCCTCTCTCTCTGCTCCTCCACCCCACTCATGCTCCCTCTCTCTCTCTCTCAAATGAATAAGTTTAAAAAATCTTTAAAAATAAATAAATTCATTTTTTCATTCATTCCAACTTTATCAAGATAAAATTAACAGATAAAACTCTATATATGCAAGGTATACAGTGTGATGTGTTAATATGCATACACATTGTAAAATGATGATCACAGCCAAATTAATTCACACATCTTTTGCCTTAGAGAATGTAAATACCCAATTTGGCAGGTACAGTTCTCATGGCAAGTGAAGATTTTTTTTTTTTTTTTTAAAGATTTTATTTGACAGAGAGAGACACAGTGAGAGAGGGAACACAAGCAGGGGGAGCGGCAGAGGGAGAGGGAGAAGCAAGCTTCCCGCCGAACAGGGAGCCCGATGCGGGGCTCGATCCCAGGACCCTGGGATCACGACCTGAGCCGAAGGCAGACGCTTAACGACTAAGCCACCCAGGCGCCCCGGCAAGTGAAGATATTGATGTTCTTGACTTATGCATCTGTCTCTTGTGAGTGTGATTGACGTGAGTCAGTCCATTTCAGTTTAACCCAATGCTTGGATAAGATCCAGTTTCTATACTTGGCAAAGCTAATGGCCTCAGACCATGATTATTATTCTGAGAGGCTCAGACTCTTTTCTTGCTGGTATCTCTATCTCTTTCACCACCAACTGCAACCAAGTCCAGACTCAGGAGCTTAGCAAATAGCAGGAAGTACAGTGATATAATTCATTGTTTTCATTTAATCATGTCACCTTTACAGTCAGAATTAGAAATAAAGGAACATTTATTCCACTTTTTGCTTTTCTTGCTCAAAGGTAATTAACCTTCAGGAATCGAATTATTTACTAGAAGCGTACAGCCCATCAACAGTTCCATTGATTCCAAAGGAAAAATTTACAAAAACAAATTAATATTCTCAGAATTCTTCTGATATTCTGGGCAAATAAACTAATACAACCTAAAACAATTGACTTTTGGGAAAAAGATAGGTCCTTTGGTCTCCACTTTATTATGACAGATGGTCTAACACTATGGTTAGTGGTCCAAGCTGTGGGAGGTGTCAAAGCTGCCTGGGGCATTTCCTATACTTCTCAAAATTGAATCCCCACTGTATCTATGTACTTACAACCGCTACATGAGACTCATTTATTTGTCTCCAAGGAGAGTATTTAGGTTACATAGCATAAAGGGAAAAATTTAGTTTGTACTCAGAAAATTTTGACTCACCTTCTCTATCAAACATTGTAATATGGCTTCGAATAATTCATTTAACCTCTCAAACTTTAGTTTCCCCCTCTGTGAAGAAGGGTAACTGATGTCATAGGCTGTTGTGGGTCTCCTTCTAACCATCAGAAAAATGTCCAGGCTCTTTCTTATCATGACATAATTAGCCCTTCTTGAGTCTGTCTCCATCTTTCTGTCCAGTGACACTTCCCCATCATGCTTCCCTCCCCCCCCCACCTATGAAACTGCTCACGGTCGTCAGCTCACACATCCTGCCTGCGTGACTTTGGTAGTTAGCCCTTTCATCTTCCTAGATATTTCCTCCTCCTCTCCACCTGGCAAGAGCTCGGGTGTCAACATTGGACAGTACTTTACATTCTCCTTTTGGAATTCATTGCTTTACCCTCTGTGCTCCCACAACCCTGTATTCTGGTCTTGCTGGAACACTTGACATACTGCCTTATAATTAGTTGCTCATCCCTATTAGATGGTGTGTCCCTCAGTGCCAGGGACTCATTTTTCTTCATTTTGTTTCTTCTTGTGTATGTACTTCGTATGTACTGTTGAATAAGATAGTGGATGGATGGGCAGTAAAATGGCTTCTTAAGCTATGATGAAATTGTATGATGTTATCATTTAGCTACCAGCAGTGTACTGCCTTTTACACTATAAGTAAATTACAGTTAATGGAAAAGGTGTGTGAAGATCTTAGGTTGCCTAGCATGCATTCTTTTTTTTTTTTAGCATGCATTCTAATACATTGAGGGTATTCAAAATTGTGAAAAATTTAAAAAGTATTGTGAATGTTGAATTAGTAAGTCTAATTGGTTGCGTATCTTCACAAGCACTGAATGTGTGGTTTATATTTTACATTTGAATTAAATATTGTTGGGTTTTAATTTAAAAATGCAGAGAAAATTGTTGCTTGGAATTCAGATTTAATAGGAACATATCTTCTCATAGGTCTGAATCCATTCCTTAGGTGCCCCTTCTGAGCGTTGAGGAATGTTCCCCCAAATCTCTTGCTTTTCCATATTGGAAAACAGTCAGTCTGACCTGACATGCTCCATCCACATGTCAAGTCCCTTTCAGGAATATATAGAGGTTTCAGGAATGTAGTTTCAGGTGCTAGAGGGTTAAATTCATAACCCAGTGAAATAGTCCTCTGGATCAAAGCTACCCTGCCACTCCACCCTTTAAGGACTAATGGATATTAAGCCATCTTATACAACTCAATTTTATGAATGAGTAAACAGAATCTCAAAGAGCTGCTGTAATCTGTCCAAGTTCAGCACCACAACTGATACCACAAACAGGATTCCTGAAGCAATTTCCAAAGGACCATTCTGCTTCTCTTGACTGACAGGGAAGGGGGAAAGCATGGCCAGTGACTTACGCTCAGTCCTGAGTTGGGCCCAAAAGAGTGCCTCATTTTTTCACGTTAAGGTAGAGATTTGACTCATCTGCTCTGGGTTCTCACTTGTCAAGAGTGGAGAAACCATATTTGATGACCAGATGAAAAGACAGCATCTTCCTCTATATTTAAAGCATAAGGGACTCCTGGGACATGGAACCCTCATCTACTCCAAGGATGGAGAAATGAGAGCAGGCCATCCTAGATCCTGAGTCAGCCAAACTGACTAGAAACCCAGAAGAAAAGAAGCTATCTACCTGCAGTTTCTGGAGCAATACCCAGAGCTCCCTGCTGGAAGTTGCAGAGACATCTGGGAACACCAGTATTCCCAGATGAAGTATTCACTGTGGGAACACCTTCGTCTGTTGCCGAGTCCTCAAACTCTAAATGAACTGCTCTGTGACTTCGGGAAGTTCACTTATCCTCTCTGGACTTTGATTTTCTCAGGTAAGTAAGTCAGAAAACAATGTTCTCTCACAATAGAAATCTTAGAGTTCTATTTTTAACTTTTTAGAGAACCTCCATAGCAATTGTACTACTACATATTTACCCAAAGGGTACAAAAACACTAAACCAAAGGGTACATACACCCTAATGTTTATAGCAGCATTATCTACAAAATCCAAATTATGGATGCAGCCCAAGTATCTATCCACTGATGAATGGATAAAGAAGATGTTGTACACACACACACCACACACACACACACACACCACACACACACACACACACACACACACACACACACAGTGGTATATTACTCAGCCATAAACAAGAATGAAATCTTGCCATTTGCAGAAACAAGGTTGAAGCTAGAGAGTAGTATGCTAAGTGAAATAAGTCAGTCAGAGAAAGACAAATATCACGTGTTTCACTCATATGTGGAATTTAAGAAGCAAAACAAACAAGCAAAGGGAAAAAAAGAGGCAAACGAAGTAACAGACTCTTAACTGTAGGGAATATACTGATCTTTGCCAGAGGGAAGGTGGTTAGGGGGATGGGTCAAATAGTTGATGGGGACTAAGTAGTAGTCCACTTGTTGTGATAAGCACCAAGTGTTGTATGAAAGTGTTGAATCACTATATTGTATGCTAACACACTGTATGCTAACTAACTGAAATTTAAATAATAACAGAAAAATAAGAGCTGAACAAATAAAAAGGTCAATTTCATTCAGGCTAATTTCTATAGGGAGAACAACCAATATCTGAAAATTAAAATGTCTCACTTGAGTGGTTTTGCTTTGATTTTTATAGGGAAAGCAGAAAAGTTATAGATGGAGTGATTTAGTGTTGAGGTTTCAATCTGGGAAATTCTCAGTTGGCTAGCTGAACATTAAATGCTTCTCTATGTTTCTAGCTATTTTAAAGGAACAGAAAGTTCTAATCTTAGTATCATGTGAAATTATATATGTGTGTGTGTGTGTGTGTGTGTGTGTGTAGAAAAAAAATCTTAGAGTTCCCATTTTTGCCATCCTAAGTGTATGAAGTGGTAGCTCATTGTGCTTTTATTTCACATTTCCCCAATCCTTAATGATGCTGAGCATATTTTCTTGTGCTTATTGGCCATTCTTGTATCTTCTTTTTATGAAGAGTCTGCCCATTTTTTTGGGGTTAATTGTCTTTTGATAATGATTTGTAGGAATTTTAATTCTGATTTATAGTAGATATGCTTTCTCATTTTTCCTTTAGTTTAAGACTTAAAAAACCCCAAATTTTATCAAGATGTTTAACCATCCTTAATTTCCATACATCTTGCAGCATTTCCTAAAAATGTTCATCCTTTAAGGTGCCTCAGTTGGTTAAGCGGCTGACTCTGGATTTCGGTTCAGGTCATGATCTCAGGGTCCTGGGATCCAGCCCTGCATCAGGCTCCCCACTCAGCAGGGAGTCTGCTTGAGGATTCTCTCCCCAACACTCACACATGCTCTCTCTAAAATAAATAAATAAATAAATCTTTTTTTTAACATTTTACTCTTTTTTATTATTATGTTCAGTTAGCCATCATTAGTTTTTGATGTACTGTTCAACAATTCCTTAAAAAATGTTTATCTTTTAAGTGTTTCTTTTTTTTATTATGTTCAGTTAGCCACTGTATCATTAGTTTTTTTATTTTATTTTTTATTTTTTTAAAATTTTATTGTTATGTTAGTTACCATACAATACATCATTAGTTTTTGATGTAGTGATCCACGATCCATTGTTTTCATATAACACCCAGTGCTCCATGCAGTACGTGCCCTCCTTAATACCCATCACCGGGCTAACCAATCCCCCCTCCCCCCTCCCCTCTAAAACCCTGTTTGTTTTTCAGGTCCATAGTCTCTCATGGTTCATCTCTCCCTCCAATTCCCCCCGCTCAGGGGCCAGACTCCTTAGTGTGCACCCAGAACTCAGACACCAACACTGTCTGCCATACTGAGAAAATTTGACTTGATTATTTGTTTTTTGGGTGTTGAGTTTGAGAAGTTCTTTATAGATTTTGGATACCAGCCCTTTATCTGTAGTGTCATTTGCAAATATCTTCTCCCATTCTGTGGGTTGCCTCTTTGTTTTGTTGACTGTTTCCTTTGCTGTGCAGAAGCTTTTTATCTTGATGAAGTCCCAAAAGTTCATTTTTGCTTTTGTTTCACTAGCTTTTGGAGATGTTATCTTGAAAGAAGTTGCTGTGGGCGATGACAAAGAGGTTACTGCCTATGTTCTCCTCTAGGATTTTCATGGATTCCTGCCTCACATTGAGGTCTTTCATCCACTTTGAATTTATCTTTGTGAATGGTGTTAGAGAATGGTCGAGTTTCATTCTTCTGCATATGGCTGTCCCATTTTCCCAGCACCATTTATTGAAGAGACTGTCTTTTTTCCATTGCATATTTTTTCCTGCTTTGTCAAAGATTATTTGACCATAGAGTTGAGGGTCCATATCTGGGTTCTCTATTCTGTTCCATTGGTCTGTATGTCTGTTTTTGTGCCAGTACCATGCTGTCTTGGTGATCACAGCTTTGTAATATAGCTTGAAATCAGGCAACGTGACGCCCCCAGCTTTGTTTTTCTTTTTCAACATCTCCTTGGCGATTCGGGGTCTTTTCTGATTCCATACAAATTTTAGGATTGTTTGTTCCAGCACTTTGAAAAATGTCATTGGAGTTTTGATCGGGATGGCATTGAAGGTATAGATTGCTCTGGGTAGCATAGACATTTTAATAATGTTTAGTCTTCCGATCCATGAGCATGGAATATTTTTCCATCTTTTTGTGTCTTCTTCAATTTCTTTCATGAGTGTTTTGTAGTTCCTAGAGTATAGACCCTTTACCTCTTCGGTTAGGTTTATTCCGAGGTATCTTATGGTTTTTGGTGCTATTGTAAATGGAATCGTTTCTCTAATTTCTCTTTCTACAGTTGCATTGTTAGTGTATAAGAAAGCAACTGATTTCTGTGCATTGATTTTGTATCCTGCCACATGACTGAATTGCTGGATGAGTTCTAGTAATTTGGGGGTGGAGTCTTTTGGGTTTTCCATATAAGTATCATGTCGTCTGCGAAAAGAGAGAGTTTGACTTCTTCTTTGCCAATTTGAATACCTTTTATTTCTTTTTGTTGTCTGATTGCTGTTGCTAGGACTTCTAGTATTATGTTGAACAACAGTGGTGAGAGTGGGCACCCTTGACGTGTTCCTGATCTTAAGGGAAAGGCTCTCAGCTTTTCCCCATTGAGGATGATATTCGCTGTGGGTTTTTCATAGCTGGATTTTATGAGCTTGAGGAATGTTCCCTCTATCCCTATACTCTGGAGAGTTTTAATCAGGAAAGGATGTTGTATTTTGTCAAATGCTTTTTCTGCATCGAGAGGACCATATGGTTCTTCTCTCTCCTCTTATTAATGTGTTTTATCACATTGATTGATTTGCGAATGTTGAACCACCCTTGCATCCTGGGGATAAATCCCACTTGGTCGTGCTGGATGATCCTTTTAATGTATTGTTGGATCCTATTAGCTAGGATTTTGTTGAGGATTTTGGAATCCATATTCATCAGGGATATCGGTCTGAAATTCTCCTTTTTGTTGAGGTCTTTGCCTGGTTTGGGGATTAAGGTAATGCTGGCCTCATAGAATGAGTTTGGAAGTTTTCCTTCTGTTTCTATTTTTTGAAAGAGCTTCAGTAGAATAGGTATTATTTCTTCTTTGAATGTTTGGTAGAATTCCCCAGGGAATCCATCAGGCCCTGGACTCTTGTTTTTTGGGAGGTTTTTGATCACTGCTTCAATCTCATTACTGGTTATTGGCCTATTCAGGTTGCCAATTTCTTCCTGTTTCAGTCTTGGCAGCTTATAGGTTTCCAGGAAGGCCTCCATTTCATCCAGATTGCTCAGTTTATTGGCATATAGTTGTTGATAATAATTTCTAATAATTGTTTCTATTTCCTTGGTGTTAGTCGTGATCTCTCCCCTTTCATTCATAATTTTATTAATTTGGGTCCTTTCTCTTTTCTTTTGGATAAGTCTGGCCAGTGGTTTATCGATCTTATTAATTCTTTCAAAGAACCAACTTCTAGTTTCATTGATCTGATCTACTGTGTTTCTGGTTTCTAATTCATTGATTTCTGCTCTTATTTTAATTATTTCTCTTCTAATGCGTGGCTTAGGCGTCGTTTGTTGCTTTTTCTCTAGTTCTTTAAGGTGTAGAGTTAGTTGGTGAATTCGGGATTTTTCTATTTTTTTGAGTGAGGCTTGGATGGCTATGTATTTCCCCCTTAGGACCGCCTTTGCAGTATCCCATAGGTTTTGGACCGATGTGTCTTCGTTCTCATCGATTTCCATGAATTGTTTAAGTTCTTCTTTGATTTCCTGGTTGACCCCAACATTCTTGAGCAGAGTGGTCTTTAGCTTCCAAGTGTTTGAATTTCTGCCAAATTTTTTCTTGTGATTGAGTTCCAGTTTTAGAGCATCGTGGTCTGAGAATATGCAGGGAATAATCTCAATCTTTTGGTATCGGTTGAGACCTGATTTGTGACCCCGTATATGGTCTATTCTGGAGAAAGTTCCATGTGCGCTCGAGAAGAATGAGTATTCTATTGTTTTAGGGTGGAATGTTCTGTAAATATCTATGAGGTCCATCTGGTCCAATGTATCATTCAAAGCTCTTGTTTCCTTGTTGATTTTCTGCTTAGATGATCTGTCCGTTGCTCAGAGTGGAGTATTGAGGTCTCCTACAATTAACGTATTGTTATCAATATGACTCTTTATTTTGGTTAACAGTTGGCTTATGTAGATGGCTGCTCCCATGTTGGGGGCGTAGATATTTACAATTGTTAGATCTTCTTGTTGGATAGACTCTTTAAGAATGATATAGTGTCCTTCTGTGTCTCTTATTACAGACTTTAGTTTAAAATCTAATTTGTCTGATATAAGAATTGCTACCCCAGCTTTCTTTTGAGGTCCGCTGGCATGGAAGATGGATCTCCATCCCTTCACTTTCAGTCTGGATGTATCTTTAGGTTCAAAATGAGTCTCTTGCAGACAGCATATGGATGGGTCCTATCTTTTTATCCAATCTGCAACCCTGTGCCGTTTTATGGGAGCGTTTAGGCCATTCATGTTGAGAGTGATTATTGAAAGATATGAATTAATTGTCATCATGTTGCCTGTGAAGACGTTGTTTTTATAGATTGTCCCTGTAAATTTCTGTTGTATATCACTCTTGGGGTCTTTCTCCTTTTATAGAACCCCCCTTAATATTTCTTGCAGGGCTGGCTTAGTGGTCACATATTCTTTCAGTTTCTGCCGGTCGTGGAAGCTCTGCATCTCTCCATCCGTTCTAAATGAAAGCCTTGCCGGATAAAGTATTCTTGGCTGCATGTTCTTCTCGTTTAGTATCCTGAATATGTCTTGCCAGGCCTTTCTGGCTTGCCAGGTCTCTGTGGATAGGTCTGACATTATTCTGATGTTCCTCCCTCTGTACGTAAGGAATCTCTTCCCCCTAAGTGCCCTTAAGATGGTTTCCTTGGTTCTAAGATTTGCAAGTTTTACTATTACATGCCGGGGTGTTGGCCTGTTTTCCTTGATCTTAGGAGGGGTCCTCTCTGCCTCTAGGACTCGAATGTTTGTTTCATTCCCCAGATTAGGGAAGTTCTCAGCTACGATTTGCTCAAATACATCTTCTAGTCCTCTCTCTCTCTCCACTCCCTCCGGGATTCCAATTATTCTGACATTGGAACGCTTCATGGTGTCACTTATTTCTCTGATTCTATTTTCATGGATTCTGAGTTGTTTTTCCCTGGCCTCCTCTTTTCCCTTTTTATCTATTATATTGTCTTCCAGATCGCTTATTCTCTCTTCTGTCTCAGTTACCCTAGCTGTTAGATTATCTAGATTGGATTGGATCTCATTGATAGCATTTTTAAGTTCTGCCAATTCACCTTTTATTTCTGCCCTTAGAGACTCTATGTTGCCATTAATTGATTTCTCCATTGTAGCCATTGTCTTCCCAATTGCTAGCCTGAATTCCATCTCCGACATCTTGGTTATATCTGCATCCATTTGTAAATCTGCAGCATAAGTCATAATCTCTGAGTCTTTTCTATTTTGGGGGCTCCTCCTCCTAGTCATTCTGTTGATGGGTGTTTGAGGGAATGTATAGAGTCCAAATTATTGACCAGAACCCAAGCAAGATGCACCTGTTTTCTTGGGACCTTAGGGTTGCTGGCCTCTTGTTTTCCCAGCCTGTCTTCTGGGGGAGGGGCCTGCCGCACTGTTACTCAGGCAGCCCTGTTTGGGCGGAGTTGCCCTGCGCCCCTGTGGTGGGGGATGGGCTCAGTGGGAATCAGTCTTTGGGGCTTTTGTTCTCTGGCTGCTTTCCCTGGCGACTTTCCGCGTCTCTTCCGCGAGTCAGAGCAGAAGAGACCGTTTCCAACCCTCTACCTCAGAACAGAGAGACCTCAGTCTGTTCTTCAGTGAGCTCTCCAGGCCACACCGTCTCTGTTTCTGTCCGTGCTGCTATAAATTGCAGCGGCCTTGGGTGTGCGCCCCTCCACGGCACCCCCAGTCCTGCCTCCAGGTCCGGGCACGTCTCTGCCCTTTGTGCTTCTAAAACCGCCGGCCGCTCCCAGTTCGCGTGCGCTTGGGGTTTCCACCCCGGGGGTTGCAGTTCACCGGCCCGACCCCAGCACACCGGGTTTCCGTCTCCAAGGCTGCAGTTCGCGTGCGTGCGACTGTCGCTCCGGTTTCTGTCCTGGGGGGGCTGCAGTTCGCGTGTGCGCGACCCCACCGGTCTGGTTTTCCACCCCGGGGGCTGCCCTAAAGTCCTTTCCCGCCGCTACCGGTCTGTGAGTCTGTGCCCGTCCCCAACACACGAGGCTGTCACTCACCGGCGGTGTAGGATCCCCACGGCCAGGCACCCTCCCGCTGCCCTTTATCCTCCAATATCTGCCCGCGGAATCACGGCTCTCCGCTTCCTACCTCAAAACCAACCGCCTACGATATTCTGTTTGTAGAGGTCCAGATCTTCTTACATCTCAGGCTGGTTTCGTGGGTGCTCAGAGCAGTCTGGTAGATATCCAGCTCAATTCCGGGGACCAGTTGAAATAGGGTCCCCTACTCCTCCGCCATCTTTCCCCCCTCCCATCATTAGTTTTTGATGTAGTGTTTCCTTCACAAATTTCAGTGAGGCAAACCTTCTGAAGCTTTATATAGATATATAAATTACCTTTATTTAGATATATAAGAATATTTGTAATATGTTTCTACATTTGAATGGCAACTTTGCTGGATATAAATTATTGATTTTAAAGCTGTATTCCTTTTATGCATTAAAAATATTTCAAATGAAAGGGGGGAAATTAGAGGGGGAGATAATCATGAGAGACTATGGACTCCGGGAAACAAACTGAGGGTTTTAGAGGGAAAGAGGGTGGGAGATAGGTAGCTTGGTGATGGGTATTAAGGAGGGCACGTATTGCATGGAGCACTGGGTGTTATACACAAACAATGAATCATGGAACACTACATCAAAAACTAATGATGTAATGTATGGTGATTAACATAACATAATAAAAAAATAAAAATATTTAATTGCTTTTTTACATCCAGTGTAGCTATTAAGAAGTCTGATATGAGTATGATTCCTGCAGGCAAACTTCCCTTTCTCTCAGAATTTTTCTTTGACTTTGAAATTCTTAAAATTTATTAAACCTATGAATGTGTGAGCTTTTCATTTTCTTTCCTCTTTATCACTCTCTAGACCCTTGAACTCTGAAGTCATTAATATTTAACTCTGAATAATTTGTCTCCATTATTTTTCTAAATATTTCTTCTCCAATTTTATTTTTTGTTCTTCTGAGATTCATATAATTTTTTTCATTAGTCCTTCTTTTATTTTGCTTAGGGGATAAATTGCATTGTTTGATTATTTTTTATTGTGCTAAAATACACATAAAATTTACCATTTTAACCATTTTAATGTGTACAACTCAGTAGCATTAAGTATATTCACAGTGGTGTGCGACCATCACCTCTATCTAGGCTTCCCTTTTAAGTTCACGAACAATATCACTTGTATTCAATGTTTACTGGAGGTTCTAGCTAGGGCAGTCAAGCAAAAAATAAAATAAAATAAAAGGCATCTAGATTGGAAAGGAAGGAGCAAAACTGTATTTTCTGATGATTTTGTATATACAGTTGATCCTTGAACAACTCAACTTTGAGCTGCATGGGTCCACTTATATGTGGATTTTTTTTATATATAAATATAGGACAGTATGTAAATGTATTTTCTCTTCCTTATGATTTTCTTAATAATATTTTCTTCTCTCTAGCGTAGTTTGTTGTAAGAATACAGTATATGTAGTTTAAAATCAGCTTGTCATTACCTAGCTGTCTTCTTTGCAGAAATTGACAAGCTGATTTTAAACTATGCATGGAAATTCAAGGGATCCCAACTAAAAAAAACAATGTCAAAGAAATAGAACAAAGTGTCAGGATCCATATGTCCTGATTTCAAATCTTACTACAAAACTACACTAATCAAGATATTATGATATAGGCATGAAGATAGATATAGGCCAATGGAACAGAGCTGAAAATCCAGAAGTAATCCCTCAAATTTATATCCAGCTGAATTTTTATAAGATGCCAAGACAGATCAGTAGGGGAAAGAAATATCTTTTAAATAAATGGCTCTGGGAACACTGAATATCTACATGCAAAAGAATGAAATTGAACCTTTAGTTGTGTGTTAATTACACAAAATTAACTCAAAATAGACTGTTAATATATTGAAAAAGCAAGCCACATAATGAAAAAGTCCTCAATACATATATTTAACAAAGGACTCATACCTAGAATATATAAAGAATTTTTACAAATTAATGTTAAAAAGCAGACTACCCAATAAAACAGCAGTAAAGGATTGGGAGCAGGTCCTTTACAAGAGAAAATACCTAAATGATCAATAAGCATAGGCAAAAGAGATAAACTACATGAGTTATCAGAGAAGGCAAATAAAAACCACAACACATGATTTCTACAAACCCATAAGAATGTGTACATTGGAGAAGATGGACAGTATATTTGTTGTTGAGGAAGTGGACCACACTTTTTCATTTATTACAGGGATGAGTGTAATGGTACAAGCACTTTATCTAACTTTCTGATATTATCTATTAATGCTGAAAATATGAATACACTATGACCCATTCTCCAGTATATACACAGTCCCAAACTGGAAACAACCCAAATGTCAATCAAAACTAGAATGAATGAGGGTCACCTGGGTGGCTCAGTCACTTAAGCATCCAGCTTTTGATTTCAGATCAGGTCATCATCTTGGGTTGTGGGATTGAGCCCCACATCGGGCTCTGCACTGAACGTGGAGCCTCCTTTAGAGTCTCTCTTCTGAAGATATTTGCAAATGACATATCAGATAAAGGGCTAGTATCCAAAATCTATAAAGAACTTACCAAACTCAACACCCAAAGAACAAATAATCCAATCAAGAAATGGGCAGAAGACATGAACAGACATTTCTGCAAAGAAGACATCCAAATGGCCAACAGACACATGAAAAAGTGCTCCACATCACTTGGCATCAGGGAAATCCAAATCAAAACCTCGATGAGATACCACCTCACACCAGTCAGAATGGCTAAAATTAACAAGTCAGGAAAGGACAGATGTTGGCGAGGGGCAGAGAAAGGGGAACCCTCCTACACTGTTGGTGGGAATGCAAGCTGGTGCAGCCACTCTGGAAAACAGTATGAAGGTTCCTCAAAAAGTCGAAAATAGAGCTACCCTATGACCAGCAATTGCACTACTGGGTATTTACCCCAAAGATACAAATGTAGTGATCCGAAGGGGCACATGCACCCCAATGTTTATAGCAGCAATGTCCACAATAGCCAAACTATGGAAAGAGCCTAGATGTGTCCATCAACAGATGAATGGATAAAGAAGATGTCATACACACACACACACACACACACACACACACACACACACACAGGAATATTATGCAGCCATCAAAAATGAAATCTTGCCATTTGCAACGATGTGGATAGAACTAAAGGGTATTATGCTAAGCAAAATAAGTCAATCAGAGAAAGACAAGTATCATATGAGCTCACTGATATGAGGAATTTGAGAAACAAGACAGAGGATCATAGACGAAGGGAGGGAAAAATGAAACAAGACGAAACCAGAGGGGGAGACAAACCATAACAGCCTCTTAATCTCAGGAAACAAACTGAGGGTTGCTGGAGTGGAGGGAGGTGGGAGGAATGGGGTGGCTGGGTGATGGACATTGGGGAGGGTATGTACTATGGTGAGCACTGTGAATTGTATAAGACTGATGAATCACAGACCTGTACCCCTGAAACAAATAATACATGATATGTTAAAAGAAAAAACACCAAAACAAAAAGATTCTCTCCTTCTCCTTCTGCCCCACCCCGCTCACACATACTCTGTCTCTAAATTAAAAAAAAAAAAACAAAAACTAGAATGGATGAATAAATTAAGATGTATAGACACATTTGAAAACTATAAAGCCTTGAGAATGATTTAACCATAAGTATACTGAATAAAAATGGAATACAAAAGAGTATTTATTGTATGCTATATATAAGGATCAAAAATGTCCAGAGTGGTCAATGGTGTTGCAGACCAGGATAGTGGTGATAAAGTAATCTGGTTAAACAGATGGCTTTAAATCTCATGTCTGAGATTAAGTCTTAGGGCAGCTACTTACTTGATTTCTCTGGGCTTGCTAAATATGGAAAATATTAGTATCCTCATAAGAGGCTTGTACTGAGGATTAAATAAAATATGCAGTTAAATGGTTAATTAATACCAGCTGTGATAGACACCATTCAATACATAAAGCAGTTTGGTAACTTCTGAATTCTTCATGTATGAAATAAAATTTGGTGGTATTAAGAAAATTCATATAAATATGTGTTGATATCAGTACCAGATAAAGAGAGTTATTGAAGAAAAAGATGGAGATAAGAAAACTTCTTAAAGCTCAGGGAAGTGGGCTCAAAAGTCTCAGACTTGCAGTGAACATCACAGGAGGGCTTGGGATTTCTCTGCAGAAACAGTAATACACAGAATTCAGAGAACAAGTAGGGACAAAAACCAATCAGGTGAAGAAAAACATGAGAAGAAATGTAAAATGAGACAACGTCAAGAATGGTGTCAGCAGTAAGAGCTGTCCAAGTCACAACTTTTTCCCAAGTTTTTTGTGTGTGTGTGTGCTTACAGGCATTTAATAAGAGAATAGAATTTCGCTCATATCTTTGCTTTAGTTACAATTGTAGAACAAAAATTTAGTGTAATATCCGTTCACTGTAATAAATGCTAATTGGCAGTTTTTCTCTAAGCATAGTGTACAATTTCTTTTTTTTTAAATTTTATTATGTTATGTTAGTCCCCCCAAGTTTTTATTTAAATTCCAGTTAGTTAACAGACAGTCTAATATTATTTTTAGGTATAGAATTTAGTGATTCATCACTCACACACAACACCTGGTGCTCATCACAACACGTGTACTCCTTAATACCCATCACCCATTTAACCCATCCTCTTGCCCTCCCAAGTCACAACTTTTTTTTTTTTTTTAAAGATTTTATTTATTTATTTGAGAGAGAGAATGAGAGAGAGAGAGCATGAGAGGGGGGAGGGTCAGAGGGAGAAGCAGACTCGCTGCCGAGCAGGGAGCCCGATGCGGGACTCGATCCTGGGACTCCAGGATCATGACCTGAGCTGAAGGCAGTCACTTAACCAACTGAGCCACCCAGGCGCCCCCCAAGTCACAACTTTTAAAGGAAACATGTTTATAGCCCAATGAGTGCCCATGACAGCAGGGTTAAATTAATCACACCAAGGGGGAGTCTTTGGCTCTAAAAATTTTCTGAAGAGCATGTTTCATATCCTTATTCCTCAGGCTGTAGATGAAGGGATTCAGCATAGGAGTGACCACCATGTACATCACAGAAGCAATTATATTTTTGTTTTTGGAGTTGCCTGATGAAGGGAAAAAGTAAACACCGGCAATTGTCCCATAGTATAAAAACACCACAAAGAGGTGGGAGCCACATGTAGACAAGGCTTTGGAGATTCTTTTGAAAGAGGGGACCTTCAGAATGATGCCTGCCATGCGGATATATGAGGCCAAGATACCACTCAATGGCAGGGTGAAGACGAATCCTCCTTCAGTGAGGATAAGCAGCTCATTGAGGGAGGTGTCTGAGCAGGAGGACTTGAGCACAACAGCAAGATCACAAAAGAAGTGGGGGATGATAGTCCCGGCACAGAAGGACAACTGGTCCACGAGGAGGGTGTGCAACAGAGCTTGGACACAAGAGAAAAACCAGGATCCAGCCACTAGGATAATACAAAGCCTGTCCTCCATGATGGTGGTGTAGTGGAGAGGGTGACAGACAGCCAAATACCTGTCATAGGCCATCACTGTGAGAAGAAGAGTGTCAAGGCAACCAAAAAATAAAAAGAAATACACCTGTGAAATGCACCCCACATAGGGGATGGATTGTTGCTGAGTCTGCATGTTCATCAACGTCTTTGGAACTGTGACAGATGAAAGGGAAATGTCAGAGAAGGCCAAGTCGCTGAGGAAGAAGTACATGGGGGTGTGGAGGCAAGAATCTAGCCTGATGAGCAGGATGATGAGCAGGTTCCCCAGCACTGTGGTCAGGTACATGCCCAGGAACAGGGCGAAGAACACACCCTGCTGCTCTGGCCGGATGGGGAGCCCCAGGAGGAGGAACTCGGACATGCTGCTCTGGTTCTTCAGACTCATGCTGTGCTTTTGCATGCTGGGGATAAAGAAGGGTTGGGAATAAAAGGGAAGAATGATAGGGATACAGTCCATACTGTAAATTTCTGAAAAGGCAGTGCATTTTAAACTACATTCCTATTAATTTCTCACACCTGTGGATGCATGCATCTTCACTCTATCCCAGTCTGGTTCTGGGAAAACATTACAACCAAAAGCAGCCAACAAGATCTCATTGCACAGAAGCAAGAGGGTGTTCACTCTTTCATTTGACCATTATTTATTGAACATTGAGACTGAACCTGGCCCTCTACTAAGGACTGAGAATGCAGCAGCGAACAAGAAAAGCAGGGTCCCTTCCTTCTATGGGTATATTTTTTATGCACTTACTGGGATAATTCATGACACTGAGATAGAGTCAAAGCATAACAGTTCACTGTGGCAGAAATAGTAGATGACCCTTGGCAAATTGGTATCAGTTGTTTCTGCTATAAAGTGACATGCAGTGCCAGTGCTGAGGTGGCATTGTTGGAATATTGTCACATTCCTCTTGTGAATATGTATATCCATACATATAAAAGGGGATACATATACACACATACATATGCACAGAGATAACGATATTGTATACATAAGTATATTCCATCTCTATATTCCATCTATGCATATACATATACTTAGATGGAATATATATAAACATACACATGGAATGTACATATACATACACACACATATACGCAATATACAGGTAACCCTTAAATAACATGGGGGTTGGGGCACCGACTCTGCACACAGTTGAAAATCTACATATTACTTTTGACTCCTCCAAAACTTAACTACTAATAGCCTACTGTTGACCAGAAACCTTACCAATAACATAAACAGTTGATTAACACATACTTTGTATATGTATTATATACTCTATTCTTACAATACAGTAATCTAGAAAAAAATGTTATCAAAAGACCGTAGGAAGAGAAAGCACACTTACTGTATGTTCTGTATTTATCAGAAGAAACCCATGTATAAGTGGACTTGTGCAGTTCAAACCCATGTTGTTCAAGGGTCAACTGTAATGTATGTATACATATATATATATATGCATATATATATATATTGAACTATAGTCTTGTATATATAATTGCCATTTTCTGTAGGCTAAAATGATCAAATAGTGGTCACTTCATGGAGTTCAACTTAATACTGTGTGATCAGTGCCCAGGCTTTTAACATGGAACTCTCCCATTTCATTGGTTGTAAATGCCAGACACACTATGTTATTTTAGGTTTGCAAGGAAACTGAAGTTGTCCAAAGTTTTCTTAGTGCCCTGTCTAGATATTTCCTTTCATATTTACATATTTTCCAACTGACAAAAGGCTCTCACATACATTAACTTCTGTTCAAGCCATAAATACTTATTGAGGGCCTGTAAGCTTCCATTTTATAGATATGTAAACTGAGGCCAAAGAATTGAGTGATTTTCCCAAGGTCCTGCCACCATTTGGTGGGGCTTCTGTGCTCTAACTTCACTGGGCATGACAACTAACATTTCTTTGCCTGGTATGTTAGGTGAACGTGCAAGGGTTACAAAACTCTGAGCCACTCAGTCACACAGATCCCTTTTAGAAAACAGTCTCTTGGGGCACTGGTCATCTCCGTTTATTTTACCCCAGAAGGAGGTCACTTAAAGAACTATTTGAGGTCATGAGTGCAAATCAGAAGCCTCCAAACACACGTACAAACACCACACATGCGCACACACACACACGCATGCGTACACACACTGCTGATTTGAGGATTTCAGGCACCAGTGTTTGAGTCCCATTGTAAGGGAAAGAGAGCCAGTATTTGTTTCATTTCATAAATACTAATATACATACAAGTCATTTATAACACATAATATGCAATAATGTATCACACAGTATGCAATAATGTATCACCCACAAATACACTCACAATGCACCATTAACACACAAGCATAACATACCTGGTAAAATACACAACTCACATACAACATATCAGTAACTCATCATATACGTACATATCACCAAAAACACACAAGGCCACACACAATTTCAAAATCTCACAAGAAACATCCACCAAGAACACACATGCACACTTAATCACTCACTACAAGCAGCACACACAGTCCCATTACTGAAAAGCATGCTTTCGCCCCTTCCCACTCAGAGAAGGTGTTATCATGGGTCAGGTAAGCCTGTTCAGTCACAGGCATGGTCATCAAACCACCATCTCCAACCCATGCACATGGTAACATACACATGGTAACAGACACACAGACAAAAGGAAACAATATACATTCCTGCTCTTACATACAAGTGTGTCACCCACAGACGAGCTCACACAAACACTAGCACACCCACTGAGAAAAGGTTTGAGCCCTCTCTGATCTCAGTTCCTTGATAAGTTTGGACATCTTTTCCCCCAGTGGTGGAGCTCTCATTGCTCAGCTGTGATGCCCCCACCCCAGTGAGGGAAATGCCCCCATCAAAACAACAGAGGCAAATATTTAAGATCACAGACACGAATCGGAAGTCCTTAATCACATGTTGGAGCTGACAACTTGGTCTGCGTGCACTAAAAAAAAGCCCAGTTTGGGTTTAACTGAGGAAAAGAATCAGGCTGAGTGAGATATGTAGTACACACACACATGCAACTATCAAACAACATGTACACAAACATACACAATACATGCAGACAACACACACTCACAAACACAGAGATACTCATACACAAACCCATGAGCACATGGGCAGATCCATTGCCAAGTGCAGATTTCCAGCTCCTTCTTTTTTTTTTTTAATTTAAGTTCAATTAGCCAACATATAGTACTTCTCAAACTCAGCACGCAAAAAACAAATAATCCAGTCAAGAGATGGGCAGAAGACATGAACAGACATTTCTCCAAAGAAGACATACAAATGGTCAACAGACATATGAAAAAATGCTCCACATCATTAGCCATCAGGGAAATACAAATCAAAACCACAATGAGATACCACCTCACACCTGTCAGAATGGCTAAAATTAACAAGACAGGAAACAACAAAAGTTGGTGAGGATGCAGAGAAAGGGGAACCCTTTTATGCTGTTGGTGGGATTTCCAGCTCCTTCTGACCTGTGATCATCATCAGTGAATTCAGACACTTCTTCCAGACTTGCCAAATTCTCAGCTTCTCTTCATAGTAAGGGAGGAGCTTTTGTGGGTTAATTGGCCAATTTCTTACTGCCATTTGGAGAACAGTGTGACCAGGAACCAGAGGGGACTGGAGTCACAGGAGACAGTGTCCCTAAAGCCAGGGATGTCTTAGACTTCTTTCTTCTTGGGCATAGTTCCAAGCTCAAACTTTTTTGGGGCATGATTCCAGTTGGGATTCAATTTTTTTAAATTTATTTTTTTAATGATTTCATGCTTGGAAAAAAGTTGTAAGGATGATTGATGAATGACTTCCTGTATGCCTTTCACCCACACTTTACAAAGGCTAACATTTTGGCATGTTTGTGCATGTGCGTGTGTGTGTGCGCACGTGTGCGCACGCGTGCGTGTGTGTGTATTAAAGATTCAGGCTATAGATCTTTCGTATACATGTCACAGCGCATATTATCAAGGGGCACATGCTTTGGTTCAGAGGTCAGGGGCTAATGACGCTTCACATAAGAAGAGAATTTAAGAGAAAGAATGAGCCACAAAGGACTCCTGGGAAAGCTGGCTGGGTATAAGCCACAAGTTGGCTTGGGCAAAGCAGAGGGAATGGGTTTGGGACTTTGTAGTAGTTGAGGGGTGGTAATGGGGGAAAATTTCTGCCAGAGAAACAGATCATGTGTTGTGCTTCCTGAGAAACTTTGCCCGTGTTGTTTAGCAGCATGCAGCAATAGGTACCCTTATGAGAACAAATGCCCTTTTGGCTGGCCAGCAGATAATCTAAGGCTAGGCGATTATTAGCAACCACAGCTGCCAGGGAGCATTGTCTCTCATTTAGGGCTTCCAGGGCTGTGGCAGTTTGAATCACATATATGGAAATTATTCTGGGCATTTCCTGATTGGCATTAATTATTTTATTATGTTGTGTAATATTGTGGCCTCCAAGGCAGCACCAGTGACCCCCATGGTGGTCAGCAGAATGAGGGCGGGTGACAAGAATATAACATACGTGGTGGTAAGAATAAGATTGGTGAGCTTTGTTTAGGAGCAGGAGCCACAAATGCAGATAGTACAAGTCAAATTATGAGGAGAAGCCTGTGTTAGAGGAATAAATTAGTGCAGGAGTGAGGGATATTGGGGAGGAAGAGAATAACCCTCATGGGCTAGAATCTTAGACATTTGGCATGGGCAGCCAAGAACTAATAAGTTGCCAGTAAGCATTTTGGTTAGGACATAATATGGGGATATTCTAGATAGTTGGAATTAATATTTTAAAGGGAAGACCAGGAGAAAATCCGAGGCTTAGGTTCAGAGATATGGCCCACCCAGATAGATGGATAGGGGCTGGGTTGTGTTATTTGAAGGTTTTTTAAAGATCATTTGGATAGACTACAGCATGGCTGGTCAGTTGAGAGGGTACCATATGGCATACCAACAATTTGTATCCTTTAAAACATGGCTGTTCACTCAGTAAGGCTTACATTAAAATTATTTTGTAATGCATCCTTCAGTGCTGGTTGTATATCAGAGATGGGGCCTAGAAGTGCAGACATTTGGGAAAGGAGCAGAAAGTACAAGGGTGGAAGGAGAGGGGAGAGTAGCTTGTGATGGTTGAGGTTGGATTGGGAAAGAAGAGATACCAAGAGCAGGAGGGGGCTTAGGGGGTGAAGGGAGCCTTGGATAGGAGACATATGAGGGACTCGAGATCATGGAAATTTCCACCTGGATCAGTCCAGTGGGTAGATCAAGGTCACCATTACAGATAAGTCCAGCTCTGGGTCTGATGTCATCATCAGGAATGAGTCCAACCATGGATCTGATGTCATCTGGTGGCCCATCAGGCCATCATGGTGTTGGTTGAAGGTGAGGTCACTGGGTTTACAATAATCTTGGGCTGACTTTAGGACTTTGAGGCATAAAGCCTTGTTGGTTGGGGATTCACAGGAATGTATAAATGTAGTTGGAAAATGAGGGACTCAATGAGCCAGAAAAGATGCTGCTATATTGGCATCATGTTGGAGATAAAATAATTTCAAAGGGGCTTGTTGCTTACATCCTTACATTAGGCATCCGTTGTGTTTTCAATAAATGTTCTGACATGTATTTTGAGAGATGAGATCTGGGCATAGGTAAAAAGCCTTCAGGACCACTTTTCATAATTGTTTGTGCCACAGGACATCATGGGTGTTTTCCTCATTTACCCTCAGGATCAGGGTCTTTTATGCCACAGAGTGGCAGTGGTATTTAAAGATCTGGTGAGATATCCTGACTGCTCTTAGGAATGAGGACTTCAAACACCATACAGTGCTTCTGTCTCTTTGTCTTCTCTCTCTCTCTCAAAATGATGGCTCATTTATGAGCAACCACCTGGTGGACTTGCATCTAGAATTACTTGAGTTATTTTATCTTCCCTTTCAGTCTGGTCATGTCATTTGAAATGTTAGGTTAATTCTTTTATTTTCATTCTATTTTGCTTTGTTCATTCCTGCTTATATAGTTATCTGAAAAGTTGAAAGATAACATGGTCAAAACTATACAAATAGGTATGCTCATCTCCACAACCATTCCCACCCACCCACTATAGCTAGCCAAACTCACTAGTTTATTATTTTTAATAAACATTTTATTTTGGAATAATCTTAGATGCCTAGAAAAGCTACAAAAATAGTACAGAGACTTTCTATACTCTACCCAGTTTCTCCTGTTTTAAGCATTTTACACACCCATGGTACATTCAGCAAAACTAAGACATTACCACTGGTAGATTACCACTAACTAAATTGCAAACTTTTTTTGGATTTTACCAGTTTTTCCACCAATGTCCTTTTTCTGTTCCAGGATTCAATTCAGGATGACACATTGCATTTAGACGCATCATCTTTTAAATAGGCTTTCTATATTTGAGAAAATACCCACATCTGCTAGTATCAGCTTCTCTGGTTTCTAACTAAAAGTTCTGATGGATAAGGGAAGAGTAGACTCAGAATGTCTAGGAGAGGTTCCTTGGTCATCATCTAGACAAGAGATGAGGGAGCCCACTCAAAAGATGGGGTGGGAAGTCAATTTCAAACTCATTAGTTTCTTGATTATTTGGTTTTTGGGTGTTGAGTTTGAGAAGTTCTTTATAGATCTTGGATACCAGCCCTTTATCTGTAGTGTCATTTGCAAATGTCTTCTCCCATTCTGTGGGTTGCCTCTTTGTTTTGTTGACTGTTTCCTTTGCTGTGCAGAAGCTTTTTATCTTGATGAAGTCCCAAAAGTTCATTTTTGCTTTTGTTTCACTAGCCTTTGGAGATGTATCTTGAAAGAAGTTGCTGTGGGTGATGTCAAAGAGGTTACTGCCTATGTTCTCCTCTAGGATTTTGATGGATTCCTGTCTCACATTGAGGTCTTTCATCCACTTTGAGTTTATCTTTGTGAATGGTGTTAGAGAATGGTCGAGTTTCATTCCCCTAGGAAAGATATGCTGTGGCAGGTATGTTAGTGCTGGGAAACTTGGAGAATGAGCCCACAGGGAAAGGCTCTCAAGGCATCTTCAGTCTCCCTTCTGTTCTAGGCTCTGCTTTAATCACATTTCGACATAAAGTAAACTCCAGAGAGGTTAAAAAAAGAGAGAAATTACTGGATCCAACCAGATCCAAACAGAAAGCCAAATGACTGGATGGCCTCTGAGAATTTGGGTAGAACTATCTCCTACACAAAAGGTTCCTGTTGGAGTCTACCCACCAGGTAACCCAAAGAAAATGGCTTTCTTCTCTTTGGTGATTATTATGAAATGCAAAGTGGGAAGAGACAGGACCTTTTTGGGGCAAGGTTTTAGTACTTTCTTGACAAACTTAGGTTTGGTTACATCAAATAAAAATAGTTTTCAAGGAAGAAAGAAAAGAAGGGGGGAAGGGAGGGAGGGAGGAAAAAATAACTCACAAAGAAAACAAACTTGTAAATCGGAAAAAATGTTGATACACACACAATCCAGAAAAATGGACTCAAAGTTTAAAAGCTTCTGAATTGTTGAACACTACATCAAAAACTAATGACGTACTATATGTTGGCTAACTGAACATAATTTAAAAATTAAAAAAAAATAAAGCTTCAGGTTCTTTGAAACTGCCCTTTGAAGAAAATGATCATTTACTGTGGCATTAGTCATTCTTTGGAATAAGATATATATGACAAAAAGAGGAGTATTTATACCTTGAGTTAATAATCTTTGAGGGTTTATTTTGGCCTTTTTAAAATTAACATATAATGTATTATTTGTTTCAGGGGTACAGGTTTGTGATTCATCAGTCTCACACAACACACAGCACTCACCACAACACATACCCTCCCCAATGTCCATCACCCAGCCACCCCACCCCTCCACCCCTCTCCCCTCCAGTATTTTGGACTTTTTGATATCTGGGTTTAGGAGGTGGTAGATAAAAGCAAAGCTTATAGCTGCGCAAGCTTTTTTTCTGGCTCCGATGACCCTGTATTACTGCCACAACTTCATGTACCCCAGAACAAAGGGACTCAGGAGACTGTTAACTCAGAATTGTTGATGACCAACAGCATTCTAGGTAAAAGCCAGAGAAAAAGTGACCAGAATATTGTTGAGTAGCAGCTTAGCAAACTCAAAGTGTGCCATAAGCTAGCTTGGCTAGGCACTGGACTCAATGGGAGGGACACAGCAGACACTTGGTGCACTGGGGAGGGAGAATCTATGGTGAGGCAAGTCAGTAGATTGAACAGACAGCAATACTTGAATACAGGATGTAGGGAGCTCAGATACTGGTATAGGAAGCTATATGGTATTGGTACCAACAGGAGTAGACTGCAAGGCACAGACAAAGCTATATGAGGTGGGTTTGGACAGATTGAAATACAGGGAGTCAAAATGGAGACCCCTTAGATGAAAGTCTGATACGCTACAGACAGAAGAGAGACCTGTGGCAGGTAGCATGGCATAGAAGGCAACAGAGGAGCTTACACTTGGGTGGATGAAAGACAAAATTCTAGCCGGAAAGCAAGGGACAAGTTATTGCACATTTCACAGCACCTTGTAGGACTCTTCAGATTTTGGAGACAGCACATACCACACCTGGAATACTGCTTTAATTGATTTTTCAAATGACTTGATAGACTGCCAGTTTCAAATGGGATCTAAAGCAATAGAGGGCTTTGCAGCTGATTCAGGCTATGGTGCAAGGGAGCCTACTAATTGGATCATCTATGTTGGCAGAATCCATGGTGCTTGCTGGAGGTATCCATGGTAGTTAATGGCACCACATGGAGCCCCTGGCGAAGAGTTACAATGCGGTGTTTCTGGAGCCAGGGGCTACTGGCAAGCTCTTGGGCTTTAGTAGAGATGGAGTACCTAACCATGGGCCATCATGTGACTGGAGCTGAGTACTGCCAGGCACAAAAAGTCACAAGGTCAGGTAGATACAACAGCAAATTTTGCATTAGAAAACAAAAGTAAATTTTAGAAACAGGTGGCCTGGATCCTCATTTCATCTATGTTGTGTTGATGTCTCTCCCTCAGTTCGTACCTATGGCCACCATCTTGAAACATCTGTAACAAGACAGGAGTGGATCTGAACAGTGTAGGAGGTGAATGTACAGTCCCCACTCATAACCATTTATTGGCCCATCTTAGTGCACTCTGGCTAGAACTTCAACTATCAGTATTTTTATGTCTTTGAGGGCTTTCTCTGGCCCCAGGAGCCTGAGCTGTCTATAAATGCAGCAGGCTGGAAGTGCCAGAAAATCAATACTCTCTGTTCTCCACAACCACATCCCAGAGGCCCCGGTTAAATACAGACAGGAGTTGGTACACAAATAGCCTAGCTCATTCTCCTCTAGGGTAGAAAAATCTGAGGTGTGTTGGAGTCTAGTGTTTTTGCAATGGAATTAGCTTCATTTGCCCAGGTGATAATTTTATTAAGAGATGTCCTTTGTTTATAGCCTACTTCCCCTGTCTTACTTTCTCACCCTCCTATTGCTGTCTCCTTTGATCCCCAATAAACTATTTGTCCTTAATTCTTGTTTCAGAGTTGGCTTCCAGAGGAATCCAAGTGAAACAATCTTTTATAATGTAATAGTGATTTTCTATTATAGACTGTTAGAAAACCACATTCTTATCTTCACTATGATTCAGTAAGCATTTTTAAAGTGGATCTAAAGGGCTGGTATCCAAGATCTGTAAAGAACTTCTCAAACTCAACACCCAAAAAACAAATAATCAAATCAAAAAAATGGGCAGAAGATATGAACAGACACTTCTCTGAAGAAGACATACAAATGGCTAACAGACACATGAAAAAATGTTCATCATCATTAGCCATCAGGGAAATCCAAATCAAAACCACATTGAGATACCACCTTACACCAGTTAGAATGGCAAAAATGGACAGGGCAAGAAACAACAAATGTTGGAGAGGTTGTGGAGAAAGGGGAACCCTCTTACACTGTTGGTGGGAACGCAAATTGGTACAGCCACTTTGGAAAACAGTGTGGAGGTGCCTCAAAAATTTAAAAATAGAGCTACCCTATGACCCAGCAATTTCACTCCTGGGTATTTACCCCAAAGACACAGATGTAGTGAAAAAAGGGGCCATATGCACCCCAATGTTCATAGCAGCAATGTCTGCAATAGCCAAACTGTGGAAAGAGCCGAGATGCCCTTCAATAGATGAATGGATAAAGAAGATGTGGTCCATATATACAATGGACTATTACTCAGCCATCAGAAAGGATGAATACCCAACTTTTACATCAACATGGATGGGACTGGAGGAGATTATGCTAAGTGAAATAAGTCAAGCAGAGAAAGTCAATTATCATATGGTTTCACTTATTAGTGGAACATAAGGAATAGCATGGAGGACATTAGGAGAAGGAGGTGAAAAATGAAGGGGGGTAAATCGGAGGGAGAGATGAACCATGAGAGACTATGGACTTTGAGAAACAAACAGGGTTTTAGAGGGGAAGGGGGAGGGGGGATTGGTTAGCCCTGTGATGGGTATTAAGGAGGGCACGTACTGCATGGAGCACTGGGTGTTATACGAAAACAATGGATCGTGGATCACCACATCAAAAACTAAAATAAATAAATAAATGAAAGAAAGAAAGAGAAAGAAAGAAAGAAGGAAGAAGGAAGAAAGAAAGAAAGAAGGAAGAGGGAAAGAAAGAAAGAAGAAAGAAGGAGAAAGAAAGAAAGAAAAAGAAAGAAAGAAAGAAAAAGAAAGAAAGAAAGAAAGTGGATCTCTATGTGCCCAGTCCTAAGGAATAAAAATTCAGGGATAAATTCAACAAAGATCATGCTTTCTTCTCTCTCTGCACATGTATTTAGAAAGGCAGAGGCCCCATAAAGCAGTGGGATATAAACTATTTGCTAGTGGCAATAAGCATTTGCTTGTTGGCTGCAGGTTATTTTTAGGAGAGGGATTATTCCCTGAGGCTGCAGGAACTTGTCCTTTGAAGGTTTTATGCCTTGATTTTCAGAGCCTGTGTAATGAATGGGGGTGGGGAAAAGAGCAATCAGACACAGCAACGATGCCTATTAGGGGCAACTGCCTTTCTCTTCTCAAAGTTTGTCAACCCTTATATCTTTCTTCCTAGACCATGAAATTCAGCAACGTTCACAAGACTCTGAAATTTTCTTTGCTTATAAAATAAATATATGATTATATAAATACTATGGCAGAGAAATATTTTTAAAATATATAAATGCCTCTATTCCCTATAAAATGTAGCTTCTGTTAACATTTCAGAGCACATCCTTCCAGGTTTTAAAAATACGATAATCTGGGGCACCTGGATGGCTCAGTCAGTTAAGCATCTGACTCTTGATTTTGGCTCAGGTCATGATCTAAGGGTCATGAAATCAAGCACCACAAATGGCTCCATGCTCGGCATGGAGCCTGCTTAAGATTCTTTCTCTCCCTCTCCCTCTGCCCCTCTGCTTGCGCATGCATGCTCTCTCTCTCTCTCTTTCTCAAAAAAATAAAATAAAAATATGATAATCTGCATTTTCATATAGAGTTATAAGCATGCTTATATATAATTTTCTGTTATATTCTTTCAAAAGTTATATCCTAAGTTTTTCATAAATATCATTGGTATGGCTATGTAATATTACTTCCAATGAGTGTGTACCATAGTTGCCTTAACACTTTCCTTATAGATTGAAACTAGGCTGTAACTCCTTATCTTTTTATATTATACTGTAATTAGATATCTTTCTAATCTAATTCTAAAGAAAGCTTTTCCAAAGTACTTGAAAAAGTATTGGGCAAAGAGTAGAAACTGTTATATGTCAAAGCCTACACCACCAACTATCAAACTCCAGTGACTCCTGTTTTGTGACAGATTTTGGCACCTGGATCAGTTTATTTCACCTCTACAAATTAACTATCAACTGGGTGCCTTCAGCATTTGCATGAATGAACCACTCAACAACCTGGCTTATATATTCTTTGATCTCATTTTCAATGACCTTGACCTCTATTGTACTTTAGCCATCTCTTCCCATGGCCATATTAGGAAGACTTGGAATTACTTTACCCATAAAATACTAAATTTGAATATTCAATTCTTTGCTGTCTTTCCCCTACACCCATTATGCAAAATCATTGGCCTCATAAATTTTCCAGTCTCTGATCCTATCCTTTTTCTCCCAAATTTCTTTTTTCTTCATTCTGTTAACCTCTCCAGGATTGATCTCATGTTTTATCACTCTATTACCAATTTGCCCAAGGCTTTACCTCAGTGGTCTTCCAAACTACATATCTAGCAGAGCTTCATTGTTGGATCAGTCCAACTAGCCACCTTCTGGACTTCGCATTTTCATTTATTCTTCAGTCCACTGTAATCTAGATTCTGTTCCCTGCACTCAATTACATCACCAAAATCCTTCTTATTCCTCAATTCAATGGGTGGTTTTCAAAACTTACCCTTCTCTTCCCCTAGCTTCAGTGGTCCCACATTTTTTCCTTCTGTGTCTCTGTTGTTTGATGTCTTTGGGGGACACTCTTTCTTTGTCATTTTCTTGACTGTCAGTGTTCCTTATGGTCTGTATTCAGCCCTGTTCTCTTCCCTTCCCTTGCTTTTCTTTCCCTCTCTCCCTTCTCCCCCACTTCTTCTCTCCTCTCTAATCTTGAACTTTTTTCTCAACTTTTCTTACTCATCTCATTTCTTTTTAGGCAATCTCATCCTCTTGTATATTGATGGTCCATGAATTTCTCTCTTCAAAATATATCTACCTGCCCCCTGACTTTCTTATGGATGACCCATAGTACTTCACACTAAGTTGTTAAAAACTTCTCAGGTCTGGGGCACCTGGGTGGCTCAGTCAGTTAAGTGTCTGCCTTCGGCTCAGGTCATTAAAACAGGGTCCTGGGATCAAGTCCCACATTGGGCTCCCTGCTCAGTGGGGAGTCTGCTTCTCCCGCTTCTTCTGCCCCTCCCCCAGCTTGTGCTCCCTCTCACTCACTCGCTCTCAAATAAATAAATAAATAAAATCTTAAAAAAAAACCTTTCCAAGTCTGTTTTTATTTCTATGTCTCCTATCTCAGTAAATAGCTCAGCCATACAAACTGCTGTCCAACCCACACATTTAGAGAGATTTTAAATGCCTTCATTTTCTTTTATTTTTTTTTTAAAGATTTTATTTATTTGACAGAGAGACACAGCGAGAGAGAGAACACAAGCAGGGGGAGTGGGAGACGGAGAAGCGGGCTTCCCGCGGAGCAGGGAGCCCGATGTGGGGCTCGATCCCAGGACCCTGGGATCATGACCTGAGCTGAAAGCAGATGCTTAACGACTGAGCCACCCAGGCGCCCTAAATGCCTTCATTTTCTATAGTCTATCAAAATCAATTCATATCAAAATGACCACATTCTTTAGATTCTGACTCTGAAGGAGACTTGAATCCATATAGTTCTTTCCAACTCCATTGTCTCCTAGACAGACTTTATAACCTCCCACCTAACCAGCTGTGGCCACTTCCTAACAAGTCTCTTTGCTTCTTGCCTGGCATCCCATCACTCCATCCTTGCCCTTCCAACATCCCCTCCAGCTGCTGCTAACAAATGCTCATTATCCATTCTTCACCTACTGTGATAGTTTTTTTTTTTTTTTTTAATATTTTATTTATTTATCTGACAGAGAGAGACACAGCAAGAGAGGGAACACAAGCAGGGGGGTGGGAGAGGGAGAAGCAGGGTTCCTGCCGAGCAGGGAGCCTGATGCGGGGCTCGATCCCAGGACCCTGGGACCATGACCTGAGCTGAAGGCAGCCGCTTAACTGACTGAGCCACCAAGGTGCCCCTGTGATAGTTTTTAATATGACACTGTCAATCTTCTGATCAAATCCTTCTATGGCTCTCTCTTTGCTTTTGGATAAAGTATAGATTGTTCATCATGTCTTCCAAGGTTCTGCATGATTCATTCCTGCTAATTTCTCTGGCCTCATATGAACCTCTTCCCCTGTTGAAGCGTACATTTCAGCCAATCTGATTTTCCTGATACTAGTTTCCCAAATTTGTCATCCTTCCTTTTCTCCAGGTCTTCTCCTATTCCTCTGGTTTTTTCTCCCTTCCCAATGCTCTGTCTCTATGCTGTCCGTGTCACTTTTCCTTGTTTGAATTGTCTTGGGTCTCTGCTGACTTGTAACTTCCTAAAGCCTACCTTACTGGATCCCTTAATTTTGGGTCTGATACCCCTCCTCTGTGCTCCTATGGCAGTCAGCGCCCACCCTCACTACAACATTTGACACACTGTTCCTTTTGTCCCGCCTCCTAGATTGGGAGCTCTTGCAGAAAAAAAACAACAATAACAACTGTGTTTTCAAATCTTTACTCACTATACCTCATAATATTCTTGCCACATAGAAGTTACACAACATTTTGAGTAAATGAATGAGTAAATGAATGAATTATTGAAAAAAATAATGAATGAAAATGCTATCTCCTCCACTTGATTCTATGTCTCTTCTCTAATTTTGCCAATCTGAATGGAGTAGGTTTCTGAAGGCTTCTCACACTCATGGTTAAAGGATATATATTGAAAAAAAAGAAGAATATATATTGAGCCCTGAGTGTGTGCCAACTATCATTATGTGTCATGACTGACTAAATAAATAAATAAATAAAAATCCTGCACACATTCAGGTGTTTCTAAAGGAAGAAAAAAATCCCTCTATTTTTGAGAAACAGAAGCCCAACTATTCCTCAATAAATGTTTTTATTTCCCAGAGACTAGTAGCAACTCTCTTCCCAGTTTCATATTAAATGTGAGAAGGATGTTCGTATGATACAGAGCCTGTTATTATGAGAGAGGCATCATGGTGCAGTGGAATTAGGCTTTAGGTTTGAAGTTACTGTGTTTGGGTTTCAGTCCTCATTTGGCATTTTTTTGAGCACTCTCAAATACAATAAAATGGGAGAAATGCTATATACCTCAGGAATTACTGGGAGGGTTAAATGAGTTTAATGATGTGAAAATTCTTTTTTTTAAATTATTTATTTATTTATTTGACAGAGAGAGACACAGTGAGAGAGGGAATGAATACAGGCAGGGGGAGTGGGAGAGGGAGAAACAGGCTTCCCATGGAGCAGGGAGCCCAATGTGGGCCTTGATCCCAGGACGCTGGGATCATGACCTAAGCTGAAGGCAGACATTTAACGACTGAGCCACCCAGGTGCCCCTGGTTTGAAAATTCTTTACAAATAAGTGAATCTGCAAACGAGTCCTCATTTATATTCCCAAAGGAGTTGACTATCATATATGGCAAAGACACATCTCCACTGGGAATGGTTAAGGGAAATGCAGTAATTATTTCCAAATTGTCCAACACCAGAAATTTGTGGCCTTGATCCCCTGGTTCCCAACCTAGCTGATAAAAATTGATACCTTTGTCATTGTCTTGGATCTGGTGAAAAAGAGAGTGTACCTCCTCTTCATTTGAGGGTTGAGCTTGTGACTTTTTTCCCTGTCCCAGATCTAAATAGTTTGGAGAGAAAATGAAAAATTATTTCCCATCCTAGAGCTGACAGTCCTTGAATTTATCATTACTGAGTTAGGTAAGAATAGTGCTTATAGACTTCACTCAACAGTAAGTGTGTGTGTGTGTGTGTGTGTGTGTGTGTGTGTGTGTGTGTGTGTGAATGATCTGCTACAGAAATCTTGCATATGATTATACTTTTGCCAAACACTTATAATTTTGTTGTATCATCTCTAATAACTTTGGTGAACATAATAATTATAATTCCTTAAGGTTGGTATTTCCTTGTAGGAAAATGTTACCTCTTTTACAGTTTTGCTGAATATATGGCATGCATTCACACTATGAGAAAAACTTCCCAGGTTAAAAAATAATAATAATATAATCTGCATTGTTTTTGCAAATAGTTATAAATATGCCTACCTACAATTTTCTGTTATGAGAAGCTATCTTTGTAGATCCTATAGCTGGTATGCTAGTCTCTGTATTTGCTTTTGATCATTTGATTAAGGACTGAAGCCATGCAACCACCGAACTGCTTGGGGGAAATTACAGATCCCATCTTCTTCTCCTTACTGAGGAGCACATATCCAGATGTCTCTTTTCCATCAAACCATGCTCTGAGGCAGTATATCATGGTGGTTAGGAACATAGATTTGAAATCAGATAGATCTGGGATTGAATGATCTGTCCATAATTTTCATGCTGAATGATTTTAGGCAAATTACTCATACTCTCCGAGCCCTAGTTTCCAACTGGTTAAATGAAAAAAAATGCCTTTTTTGTGGTCCTGTTAGGCTGAGATGATATAAAGTACATGTCACAGCAGCTGGCCTATATTATTCACACAATAAATATGTGATTAATGAATGATTTTTATTATAATGTTATTGTTATCATGATTATTAATATTACCTTCTAGGCACATATCTTGAAGGCACAGGTTTTCATTAATCCTCAAACTTCCTGATTTACTTCCTAAAATTCTTTTATTTTATTTTATTTTTTTAATTTAAATTCAATTAGCCAACACATAGTATACTTCCTAAAATTCTTGAGTGCTCTCAGGCAACAAGTTCTGTCTTATTTGAGGGTATAATTAATGAAGGCATGTAATATAGTGGGAACAAAACAGTCTTTGAAGACCGATAGACCTGGGATCAAATTCCAAATTTACCAGATACTAGTGCTATCTAACATTGGGCAAGTTTCATCACTGAGTTCCAGTGTTCTTGTCTCTAAAATGAGGATCTGGATGTCTATGTCGAAAGGTTGGGAAAGGAAATGAACAGTATTTGAAAAGCACCTGGCACAAATTAGGTGCTAAGTCAGATTTTATTAACAATGTGACTATTTTTAGCCTTATAGCAGCCCAACTGCAAAGATGGTGAATTTGTTTTTTGTCTGCAAGCTCTACTTTCACTCTGCCTGTAATCCCCAACCTTCTCTTGTCTTCACTTTGTCTGAGGAGGTCAGTGCCCTTGTTCTGCCATCCAAACCTGGTCCCCAAATATGAATGGCTCCCAGCCATCCCGTCTCAGTGAGAGGGTTGGCCATGGGAATTTCTCTTCCAGGAATATTTACTTTAGTTGGGAACTTAAAGCCTTTTTTTTCTTGCTGAATGAATTTCAAGTACCAGCAGCCTATTGAGTGTGATATTTTGAGTGGGGATGTGGAAGTTTCAGTGTTGTTCTGGAAATCACACTATATAGGCATCGTTCTGCATGTTCCCCCAAGAAAAACTGACCCAGATAATTTGAAGAATCTCAAGTAAATTAGAGAGAGTGTTCTGTCATTCATTTTCCACAATCCATGAAGATGTTGGGGTCAAGGTTGGGTCCAAAGTGCTGGAATCTGTGCAGAAAGCTAGAGGCTTCTGCTTCTAGGACTAAGTAGAAAACTCCCTTTCACCTATTTCTGGGATACCTAATAGAAAACCATTCATAAATATTATGATTTGATATCTGGTTCCAGACATTACAGTGAGTGGCTCCCTTTGCTGTTGCCTTTGAAAGTTATTGTTCAACATGAATTTTCAACTACTAGATTAAAATGGATCATGATTACACTCTTCCTTTCACTCATTTGGGGGTGGGGGATCCAGGTCTGGTGGTACATGGTTGCCTTCCAGATCCAGTTGACAAAGCAATGGTGAGGCCAAGTCCTCATCATAAACACGTCTGTTCCTAGGCTCTCTGTTTTCCTCCATTGTTGTATTAGTTTACCTTTGTAAAGATACATTTTGTTGTAATCAATATACCTTTACAATAAGCTTTGATATGTTATAGTGAATCCCTGCCTTCTCTTTTAAAAAAACACGTAGATATTTTGATAAATATTGATTTAGGTTAGGAAATAAATCTCTTATAGGCTACTTTAGAGACACTGAAAAGATTAGAATTCCTTTTAAAAATCACATTTGGCTTTTAGATCATACTTCTTTGAGTGTGATTGCCATGTGGCAACTAAATAACATGGGACCCCAGGATTATTAAGATGAAACCTAGGTCTTGAACAGGACTGATGTAAGTTTCTTAAAGGATACTGTGATGAATTTAACTGAATGTGACATCTTTTATTAGAACAAATTTATATTGTGTATTCGTTAATTATCTATGATAGATTCTGGGTCTACAGCCAATGAACAAATCAGCAGTAATCACGGAATGTGTCAAGAAGCAGAGGATGAAGAATTAAACAGATCACTACACACAAAATTATGAAGGGCAATGAGATTTCTTTTTTTTTAAGATATTATTTACTTATTTTAGAGAGAGATAGAGAGCTTGAGCGGGGAGGCGGGGAGAGGAAGAGGAAGAGAGAATCTCAAGCAGACTCCACACTGAGCGTGTCTCAATCTCATGACCCTGAGATCATGACCTGAGCCAAAATCAAGAGTCAGATGCTTAACCAACTGAGTTTCCCAGGTGCCCCGTGGGCAATGAGATTTCTGATGTCAAGTAATTTATTCTGCTTCCAGAGAACAAACTCTGGAGTCCAAATCCCAGCCAGTCCTTTTCTTACCTCAGTGACTTTGAGAATGTCTTCCTCAGCTAGCCCATCTGAATAGTGGAAATAACAATGGTACCTCCCTCAGTCATATACTTAAGACTGTTGAATCAGTTACTATACATGAGCTATTTGAATAGTGCACAAGGACCACATTCAATAAACATTAACTGTTAGTATTATAATTTGCAGAGACTGGCACCAGATTGAGAAAGAAAGTGGTTACATATCCTAAATGTACATGTTTTCTACATTTATCCAGCAAAATATGCCTCAAATGTAAGAAAATATGAATGAAGACATTCCTAAATCAAAAGAACCTCTTTGTTATACTATGCCACAGTGATCACTTTTTTATCCAGAAACATTCCACATTTTCCTTTCAATTTTCTCACCGGTCCCCTTTAGCTGATATACCAGCATGAGGAGGGAGAACCAGAGCAGCGTGTCCAAGTTCTTCCTCCTGGGGCTCCCCATCCAGTCAGAGCAGCAGGGCATGTTCTTCACCCTGTTCCTGGGCATGTACCTGCCCACAGTGCTGGGGAACCTGTTCATCATCCTGCTCATCAGGTTGGACTCTCACCTCCACAACCCCATGTACTTCTTCCTCAGCCACTTGGCCTTCTCTGATATTGCATTCTCATCTGTCACTGTCCCGAAGATGCTGATGAACATGCATACTAAGTACAAATCCATTCCTTATGCAGGTGCATTTCACAGGCATATTTTTTCATATTCTTTGCTGATTTAGACAGTTTCCTGATCACTTCAAGGGCCTATGACAGGTATGTGGCCATCTGTCACCCTTTGCATTATACCATCATCATGAGTCAGAGCATTTGTGTCACGCTGGTGGCTGGATCCTGGGTCATTGCTTGTGCTTGTGCTCTTTTGTATACTTTCCTCCTAGCTCGGCTGTCCTTCTGTGCTGACCACACCATCCCCCACTTCTTCTGTGACCTTGCTGCCCTGCTTGAATTGTCCTGCTCAGACACTTCCCTCAACCAATTGGTGATCTTTACTGCAGGATTAACAGCCATTATGCTTCCATTCTTATGCATTGTGGTTTCTTATGGCCATATTGGGGCCACCATCCTCCAGGTTCCTTCTACCAAGGGCATCTGCAAAGCCTTGTCCACTTGTGGATCACATCTCTCAGTGGTGACTCTCTACTATGGGGCAATTATTGGTCTATATTTTCTTCCCTCATCCAATAACACCAACATCAAGAACATAATTGCTTCATTGATGTACACAGTGGTCACTCCCATGTTGAACCCCTTCATTTATAGCCTGAGAAATAAAGACATGAAAGGGGCCTTGAGAAAACTCTTGAGTAAGAAAACATATTCTTTCAACTGATAGTTTTATTTTAAAATATCCATATGATCTTATTTCCTCAATTACATGTAAATACAAATTACTGTAACTATAGCTTACTTGTCTTCTTTCCATGGTGTCACACAGACATACTTTGCTGACATTATCCTTGCACCTGTTAGGGAGACTAGTAAAATGGGACATGCCTTATAGGACTTAATTTGCTCTTTTCTTGGATAATGGGATCAGAAAATACTTTGAAGATGCTGTATCACTTTGGCTGGGGTCATCAAATAGAAGCCATTGGGGCTAGCCTTTCCCCAAATTTTTGGATTGTTATAAAATATATTTGGTCTTTCATGCATACATTTCTAAGGAATTTTCCATTTTGATGATGATATGTCTCCTTCTTCACTCAGACATCCAGGTATTCAGGGACTCTGAGCCCTTCTAGAACTTCCAAGAAGAACATAGTAAGTTTTACTTTCCTTACATAATAATTAACACACTCCTTTCTTGTCCTTCAGGAATACAACCCACATGTTCTTTCTTCCCAAACACGCACAGATATTTAGCAACAAAATAAATGTCACCTCAGTTGTCTCAGGTACTGGTCTAAGATGCATTAAAATCATCTAATTTAATTCTGACAACAATCCTAAGTGCTATTTTGAGAAAACTCATGCTCAAAGAAATATTTTGGCAAAACTCATGCTCAAAAAAAATCTTAACATCAGAGTTAGTGAAAGAAGATTTGAATCTTGCTGTCTGACTCTAGAGCAATTCAGCGTGGCAAGGAATATAATTGTTCATATGGAACACTGTGTCCTTGGGAGGAATAATTAGCTCAGTCCAGTGGCAGAGGATATGAAAGACTCCCCCAGAGAAGGTGCTGCTTTACCTTAATAAATCAGAATTAATCAGACACATAAAGTTCTATCTTGTCCTGGTGATCACAGGAAGAGGGAGCAGCATGTTCAGGATATTAAACTGGAAGTTTCAACTGAGGTACCAAGATTTGATAGACACCAGATGCCAAAGTGAGTTGTAAGACACAAAATGTAGATGTTTATAGGAAATGCCCAATACTCAATTTCATAACTCATGAGCCTCTCAACGTAGACATGGGTCTAAAAAGTGCTAAGAGCTAGCTATGAGAGGTTCTCATAAAGTGGTGGGGAGTTTTTCTGAGGAAGCTGCACAGTGAACCCCAAATCCTTTCAACAGACAAGGAGGTGCTTTCCTCCTCACTTCAAGCTTAGTGGGAGAAGCTTCAAAAGAACCATTTAGAGAATTTAATATGTATCTCTTACTTTGATGAGAACAAGAGCAATAGGAAAGATGAAATGGGGAGGGGGAGGGAGAATTGGAATTATGGAATAGAATTATGTTTGAGAAATTCCTTCACTTCTTTTCATGGTGGGGCAATAAAAGCAAAAATGTTTCCTATGTGTGGAATCACTATGCTGTACACCTGAAACTAATGTAACATAATGTGTCAACTATATTTCAATTAAAAAAAAAAGGTTCCTATGGACTATAGGTGGGTTATGTGAGAGAGAGAACTGGTGGGAAGCCATGTTCAGTTCTTCCCAAGAAGACCATGAGCAAGTCTAGGAAACTCGGAGAGAATAAGAGATCTGCAGGGAATGCACCACCACAAAACCAGGGGCTCTGAGGGGAAGCAATCCCAGGAAAAAATATACTTTAGTTATATCACAGAGGATGTGTGGGAAGGCAGCATGGGAGTCTCTGAGACAGGGAAGTTTTTTTTTTTTTTTTTTTTCTTTTTAAAACTCCAGACATACTTGGTTTAAACCACCTTGAGAATCACATGATTTACTAGCTGGTGCCAGTACAAAGCCTCAGTGGGGGGTGGAAATCTCCAAAGTGCTGTAAAAACTGGATCCTTTTGAATTGTTATCAAAGCAGATACTATTGATATTCTGTTTTACTATTCTGATGACATGTAGCTCAGCTTATTATTACACAGTATTAATTAGGTCAGGGGTACGGGTTTCCTTCTAGAAACTCAATTGGCTTCTTTTTTTCCCCAGGTCACAAACTTCCCCCATACTTTGAACAATGCCTTACATATTAGCTGTCAGTCATAAAGTGTGTGTGTGTTGAATGATGTTAATATATTTGAGTTTGAAGGACATTTACTCTGACACCGACACTATAGAACCATTATCAGTCTTGTAGGTTATTTTGCTAAACAACTTTATCCTTTGAACAAGAGTAAGGGTGGACCCACCTAACACTGAATTATCTGCAGTAAATGGTTCTAGAGTGGGTTCCACTGGGGTATTCTTACTATTTATGTAAATTCAAGATGTTCCCTCTGACAAGAAATCTGCATCTATCATTCCACAGCCTCCGCACTTTTCCTGATGCCAAATCCCTTCCTCGTTGTCTATAAAATAGAGTGATTGCATTTTCAAGGTGACTTTCTCAAGGAAGCACTTAAAGTCAAGGACACAAATCATAAAATAATGCATTAATGACTTTAATCACATTAAAATCAAGACATTGATAGATAATTTAAAAAAGCTAACAAGCTTCCAATAATGGAAGACATTTGCAACATATACAACTGACAAAGGATTAATTTCCAGATTATATGAAGTCTGTCTGACAATGCAATAAATAGAAGAGAAACAATCCAATAGAAAAGCAGGGAAAATACATTATCATGTATTACACAAAAGAAATTTTGTACCGATAAGGATAATGATGGCTACTATAATAGGGGTCCAATGTGGGTCTTCTAGTAGGTTGATGGCATTTCACTATGTAGTAATTTGGGAACCAGGTTCAATTATCTCTCAGGGCAGGAGGTAATTTTCTGTCAGACAATAGGGGAAAAAACGCAGATGTTTCTTTAAAATTCTGGCCAGAATGTGCCACATAGATTAGCACTTAGATTAGCAGGGAATGTGGCAGCAGTCTCCCTCTGACAACTTAACACGTGAGAAGAAGGTCATGAATTTTTGGTGGATAGCCAGCCATCTCTGTCACAAATATCCAGTAAGCATAGGTTAAGATGCTCTACCTCATAAATAGTCAGAGAAATTGAAAGTAAAACCACAACAAGATACCATTTTCTATTCACCAGAGTTGCAAAAATTAAGAAATCTGTTGTTGAAAAAGTAAAGTAATAGGAACTCTCATACTCAAGAAATGGAAATTTAAATTTAATAACTTTAAAAAATTAATAGGCTTTATTTCTTAGAGCAGTTTTAGGTTTACAGAAAAAGTAAACATAAAGTTACTATATGCTTCATCCCCACCCCTGCCCAGTTTGCCCTGTTATTAGCATCTTGCATCGGTGTGGAACTTCTGTAATGATTGAACCAACATTAATGTATTATTAACTAAAGTCCATAGTTTACACTAGAGTTCACTCTTTGTGTTGTATAGTTTTTTGTGTTTTTGATAAATGTATAATGATGTATTTCCACTGTTATAGCATCATACAGAATAGTTTCACTGCCCTAAAAATCCCCTTTGCTCTATGTATTTACCTTTCTCCTCATCAAGCCCTGAACCCTGGTAATCACTGATCTTTTGTTGGCTCTATAGTTTGCCATCTCTAGAGTGTCATATAGTTCGAATCATACAGTATGTAGCCTTTTCAGCCTGGCTTCTTGATACAACTACTTTATAGAAGAGTTTAGCTGTGATAGTTGAGTGGAACATCACATGCCTACAATCCAGTAATTCTTCTGGGTATATAATTTATAGAATCTCTTGCATAATGTGCTAGATGATGTATAAGAGTGTTTGTAGCATCATTTCTCTTAATAGCAAAATGCTGAAAACAAACAAAATAGCCATAAAACTAGAACAAACAAGTGTGTGATAGTTTCACAGTGGAATGTAATAAAATATGGATGAATTTAACAAGGATGATATCAGACAACAAAGGCAAAACCTTGAAAAATATTCAAGTGATTTAAAGAACTCAGGATTTGACCTCACACCTAGACTATTTATTTCATTTATATGCAGTTCTAGAGCAGGCTAAATTGAAGGAACACTACAGATGTGTTAAAGCTTTAAATAAAAGTAAAAGAATATTGAAATATTAAAAACATTGGGTACTTTCTTTTTTTCTTTTTTGGAAGTTAAAGAGTCAAAATTAAAAGAATATTTTAATTAATTGGCCAAAGGGAGCCTCAGGATAGTGGCCCCAATATGGCCATAAGAGACCAGGATGCATATGAATGGCAGGGTAATGACCACCCTGCCTACAGTTATAAAACTAATACATACCATCAAAAAATCAAACAATACTGAAAAATATAAAGAAGAAAGTAATAATAATCCATAGCCCCAATACTCTAACAAAACAGTATGAACATTAGGACATATACATATGAATACATATACACACACTTAATGGGTATCTACGTAAAAATTATTGGGTCCTTGCAACAGGAGAGGAAGATACAGTTGCAGAGGAGACAAGGAGCTTCAACAATATTGTTAGTTAACTAGAATGTCTTACTACTTAAGCCTAGAGATTGTTAAATGAACATTTCTTTTAATATTATTCCTTAAAGTTTGATTATATGTCACATGTATATAAACACATACACACATATTCATACATACAACATACCATGTATATATACATATAAATTTAAGCCATATATATGCTATATATGCTTTTTTGTATGCTATCTCCATATTTTTTAAAGTCTAAATAAAATTTCCAGTAAAATGGGTAAAAATATTACTCAAGTTTGAAAAATATTCAAGTGATTTAAAGAACTCAGGATTTGACTTCACACATACAGCATTTTAAGTACCACCTCTACTAAACATTGCTAGTTTTGTGTCACTAGGCTACTTACTAAGCGTCTCTTAATATGAATTTCCTCCTTTATATCAATTACCAGGATTAAATGAAGTAATGAATATGGAAATATTTGTCACAGTTATCAGCTTATAGCAGTGAAATTACTTAAGTTATATCTGCCTTGAGTAGAGGTAGTTTCTCAAGGACTGAAAGCAAAGTGAACATTTCAGATGAAAACATAGGACACTATATTTATGTACGTGGGACAGAGATGTGCTTTTTTAAAAAAATTCAGATATATTTGGATTAAACTACACTGAAGTACTGCCTAAGTTCACTCCAGGTCTAGGTTTCCTGATGTTCTTCCTTTAAGAAAAGACGGTTGTGCAGGTATGTTTTTTCCTATGACTCTAAAATGAACAAGGAAACTAATCAGAGAAGAAAACTAAGTCCAAACTGAAACAGAACTGAAGAGTGCCACAAGATTCACTAAAAATCAGCTACTCAGAGAGGTGAGGATGCTCACATTGCATGTGCAGGATGGAACAGGTCTTATGTCTAATTAGTAGGGAAAACAGTGCTCAACATGGTGAAAATATTCCTCTACTGAGTAGATGTCCCAGAGCTCCTTTCATATCCCGATTCCTCAGACTGTAGATAAAGGGATTTAGCATGGGAGTGACCAGAGTGTACAATATGGCCACAATGACATCCTTGTCATTGGAGTTATTGGATGAGGGGAAGAAGTACAGTCCAATAATTGCCCCATAGTACAGAGACACAACAGAGAGGTGAGAGCAACAAGTAGACAAAGCTTTGCAGGTTCCTTTGGTCGAGGGGACCCTCAGGATAGTGGCCACAATGTGGCCATAAGAGACCAGGATGCATATGAATGGCAGGGTAATGACGACCCCCCCTACAGTGATGATAACCAGATCATTGACTGTGGTATCTGAGCTGGAGAGCTTAAGCAAGGCAGAAAGGTCACAGAAGAAGTGGGGGAGAGTGTTGTCTCCATGGAAAGAGAGACGAGCCAGGAGGAGGGTATGCACAAGGGCACTAGCACAGGATAGGACCCAGGACACAATTAATAGCAGGAAACACAGGCTCTGACTCATGATGGTGGTATAGTGGAGGGGGTGACAGATGGCCACGTACCTGTCATAGGCCATTGATGTGAGAAGGAAGCTATCAAGATCCCCCCAAAATAAGAAGAAATACACCTGGGAAATGCATCCACCATATGAGATGGATTGACTCTGTATCTGCATATTCATGAGCATCTTTGGAGCTGTGACTGATGAGAAAGAGATGTCAGTGAAGGCCAAGTGGCTGAGGAAGAAGTACATGGGGGTGTGGAGGCGAGAGTCCAGCCTGATGAGCAGGATGATGAGCAGGTTCCCCAGCACCGTGGTCAGGTACATGCCCAGGAACAGGGCAAAGAACACACCCTGCTGCTCTGGCCGGATGGGGAACCCCAGGAGGAGGAACTCGGACACGCTGCTCTGGTTCTCCAGCCTCATGCTCCTCTTTTGTCTACTGGTGGTGAAGAAATAGGGAAATGTCAGAGACTTTGGAATTTGATAATAGCCACAATGGGGTTTCTTATTTTGTCCTGAAAAAAAAAAAAAACTGCCTGACTTTCTGTCATCCCCTAGTGTCGCCAAAGCACAAGACCGACCCTCAATGCCCAACATGATTCCTTTTAGTGGAAACCAGAGAAAAATCATTTTTTTAGAGAGGGAGAGGGGGAGGGAGGGGAGGGGTAGTGAGAGAGGGTCAGAGAGAGAGGGAGATAGAATCTCAAGCAGGCTCAACATCCAGTGTGGAACCTGACACAGGGCTCCATCCTACAACTCTGAGATCGTGATCTGAGCTGAAATCAAGAGTCAGATGCTTAACCAACTGAGCCACCCAGGTGCCCCAAGAGCAAAATCATTCTTATTTGTTTTTAACCAACTATGTTCCTGGCATGGTGCTACTAACTGGAGATATAAGAGTAAATGGGACATATGGGCCATCTTCCCCCAGGATGCTGACCCTTGAGAGAACACCTGACAGAGGACAGACTGAAGGTATGGGTCTACGGTCAGATGGTTCCTGTTGAGATTCCGGTTCCACCACTTGCTAGCTGTATGACTTGTGGAGCTAAATCTGTCTTGGCCTCATGTGATGCTTCTGTTATGTAAAGATACCAATATCACACATTTGTAGAAGTTAATAAGAGAATTCTAATTCCATACACATTAGTATCCAAGTACAGTCCTACATACAATAAACACACAAAGTTTTAGTGATTATTTTTATAACAGGATAAGTATCCAAATAAAACCAGGATCAAATTCAAGGGTTTTATGAAACAACATAATGAGATGGTCAGCACGAAGGACCAAGTAGCTGATCTAAAACTTGGGTTAACCTGTCTGAGTGCTCACACTCTCAGAGGAGTTTCTGAGTTCATTTCCTATTACTGGGGGTAAATTCCCTGCTGGAACTTGACTTAGTGCATGTTCATCTTTTTTGCCAAGAAATAAATCTCACTTCAGTTCTCCATCTCTCTCCCTCTGTGTCTGGTGCTTGAAGCTGGCTCAGGTCTCGGTATTCATGGGCAGGAAGATGCCTGAGACCTGAGACCTGGGATCTGGGATGTGGGAAATACTGAAGGACTGGAGGTGTCTGTTGGAATTCACAGTTACCTGATTTACCATCACTATTTCCTAGTATCTTCCTAGATCTTTACACTGAGAATAATTGACATTTAATGAACACTGTGTCAGACAAATCTGTTTTTGCACTATTGTCTTATTAAATTTTTTTTCACAGTCCTACAAGGTATATGTTATCATAACTTCATGACACACGTACTCAGGAGGGTTGAAAAACCAGCATGATCACATAGTTAGTAACTGCTATAGTCACAATTCTCTCTCATGTGGTTTTTTTTTTTTAATTTATTGGAATCTCTGCTTCTATAACCCCACTGTTTCCCCCTCTCTTTAATTAGACAAAAGAGCCAGGATCTTTTTTTTTATGTTCAGTTAGCACATCATTAGTTTTTGATGTAGTGTTCAATGATTCATTAGTTGTATATAACACCCAGAATCTTCAAAAATATTATTTCAGGATTTGAAGGGGTCCTGCTCAGATAACTGTGGCCAATGATTCCTACAGCCCTTTAGTTTGTAAAATACTTTCATATTTCTTCAGTTTCACTCAGTTCATCAATGTTTATTTTGTGTCTGGGAAATAGAGAAGACAGGGAGGTTTTTTTTTTTTCTTTCATTTTATTAACAGGAGTAGGGAAATCACTTGCACAGTGTCACATAGATAATGCATAGTAAAGATTGCTCTCTGAAAATCTTTTCACTAGAGAGAGAATTTACTGTTTCCATGGGAGGTAGAGGGGCTGGAATATAAGCCCTGACAGTTGTTTGTTTTCTGTGTTTTGTTTGTTTGTTGTAATGCAAGTGCCTGACTTAAGCTTTGTTGAGGCATCAATTTCAAAGAGGCATAGGCTACCGTGAATAAATACATTGCCAACTACATGACCAGATAAACAGCTAAGCCTCCTCTCCCCACAGAGGTTTCTTTGATTTCATGTTTGTTTTGTTTTGTTTTGTTTTGAAGGGCATGAATGAGAGAAATAGGAAAAAAAATAGCATACAGAGATATGTCTTTAGTTATGTAAGAAATATGGCTATTCAGTACCTATATTTTTGGAAAATGAAGGACCATAAATTCTCTGATTAAAAAAAATAAACATCTTGGTTGATTTCTGTAATAGACCACGTGGGCAACTTGTCTTTTCTTTGTATTTTAAATTTCTGCTCTTCTGTTTTAAATTCACCAATAAGGAGCAGGCCCTCAAAACTCTAGACCCCCACTCTTAACCACAGTAAAAGTAGAACCCCAGGCATGTGCTGTTTTTCTCTATCTGTGACCTCACTGTGCGGTCCCACATGTGCTATGTGATTTCCAGGTCTTTGTAAGTAGTAAAGCTCTATTTTTCAAATATTCCTGATGGTTGCTGCTGAAAGCCATCTTTCAATCAAAACAAAAACCACAACGGCCAGTCCAACCACAACATTGGGTATTGAGGCTGAGACTGGTACAAAACAGGAGCACTGGGTGTTTTACACAACAAATGAATTCTTGAGCACTACATCAAAAACTAATTATGTTTGAGTTCTTCTTTGCCAATTTGAATACATTTTATTTCTTTTTGTTGTCTGATTGCTGTTGCTAGGACTTCTAGTACTATGTTGAACAATAGTGGCGAGAGTGGGCATCCTTGACATGTTCCTCATCTTAAGGGAAAGACTCTCAGCTTTTCCCCATTGAGGATGATATTCGCTGTGGGTTTTTCATAGATGCATTTTATGAACTTGAGGAATGTTCCCTCTATCCCTATACTTTGGAGAGTTTTAATCAGGAAAGGATGTTGTATTTTGTCAAATGCTTTTCTGCATCAATTGAGAGGACCATATGGTTCTTCTCCCTCTGATTATTAATGTGTTCTATCACATTGATTGATTTACCTATTGAAACTGGACCATTCCCTTACACGATACACAAAGATAAACTCAAAATGGATGAAAGACCTCAATGTGAGACAGGAATCCATCAAAATCCTAGAGGGGAACATATGCAGTAACCTCTTTGGCATCGGCCACAGTAACTGCTTTCAAGACACCTTTCCAAAGGCAAGGGAAACAAAAGAAAAAATGAACTTTTGGGACTTCATCAAGATAAAAAGCTTCTGCACAGCAAAGGAAATAGTCAACAAAACAAAGAAGCAACCCACGGAATGGGAGAAGATATTTGCAAATGACATTACAGATAAAGGGCTGATATCCAAGATCTATAAAGAACTTCACAAGCTCAACATTCAAAAAACAAATAACCCAGTCAAAAAATGGTCAGAAGACATGAACAGACACTTCTCCAAAGAAGACCTACAAATGGCTAACAGACATGAAAAAATGCTCAACATCATTAGCCATCGGTGAAATACAAATCAAAACCACAATGAGGGGCGCCTGGGTGGCTCAGTCGTTAAGCGTCTGCCTTCGGCTCGGGTCATGATCCCGGGGTCCTGGGATCGAGCCCCGCATCGGACTCCCTGCTCGGCGGGAAGCCTGCTTCTCCCCCCCCCCCCCCCCCTGCTTTTTTTCCCCCCCTCCCTTTTGTCCCTCTATTAAAAAAAAAAAAAACCTTTCAAAAAAAAAAAAAAAAAAAAAACCACAATGAGATACCACCTTACACCAGTCAAAATGACAAAAATTAACAAAACAGGAAACAACAAGTGTTGAAGTTGTGGAGAAAGGGGAACCCTCCTACACTGTTGGTGGGAATGCAAGTTGGTACAGCCACTCTGGAAAACAGTATGGAGGTTCCTCAAGATGTTAAAAATAGAGCTACCCTAGGACCCAGCAATTGCACTACTAGGTATTTACCCCAAAGATACAGATGTAGTGAAAAGAAGGGCCACGTACACCCCAATGTTCGTAGCAGTGATGTCCACAATAGCCCAATTGTGGAAGGAGCTGAGATGCCCTTCAACAGATGAATGGATAAAGAAGATGCAGTATGGGGTGGGGGGGGAGGAAAAGATGGCAGAGGAGTAGGGGACCCTATTCCAACTGGTCCCCTGAACTGAGCTGGATATCTCCCAGACCACTCTGAACACCCACAAAATCAGCCTGAGATGTAAGAAGATATATCTGGATCTCTACAAATAGAATATCACAGGTGGTTGGTTTCAAGGTATGAAGCGGGGAGCCCTGATTCTGCGGGCAGATATCGGAAGATAAACAGAAGGGGGAGGGAGCCCTCTGGATCCTGCACCGGGGGTGAGCGAAAGCCTCCCGTGCTGGGGACAGGGCACAGACTCGCAGACCAGTAGCAGCGCGGAAAGGACTTTAGGGCAGCCCCATTGACAGGAACCCGGAGTGGTGGGGTCATGCTTGCGAACTGGGGGTGGCCGATGGTTTTAAAAGTGCAAAGGGCAGAGATGTGCCCCCATGACCCAACCTGGAGGGGAGGACTGGGAGCCCTGCTGAGGGGCGCAAAACCCAGGAAGCTGCAGTTTATAGCAGCACAGATGGAAATGGAGATAGTGTGGCCTGGAGAGCTCACTGAAGAACAGACTGCGATCTCTCTGCTCTGAGGCAGAGGGTTGGAAACGATCTCTTCTGCTCTGACTCTCGGAAGAGACGCAGAAAGCCACCAGGGAAAGCCACCAGAGAACAAAAGCCCCCCAAAATTGGTTTCCACTGAGCCCATACCCCCCACAGGGGGCAGGGCAATTCTGCCCAAACAGGGTTGCCCGAGTAATGGCGCGGCAGGCCCCTCCCCCAGAAGACAGGCTGGGAGAACAAGAGGCCGACAACCCTAAGGTCGCTGCATCTTGCTTGGGTTGTGGCCAATAATTTGGACTCTGTACATTCCCTCAACCACCCCTTAACAGAATGACTAGGAGAAGGAACCCCCAAAATAGGAAAGACTCAGACTGTGACTTCTGCCACAAATTTACAAAAGGATACAGATATAACCAAGATGTCAGAAATGGACTTCAGGGTAACAGTTATGAAGACGATAGCTAGAATGGAGAAATCGATTAATGGCAACATAGAGTCTCTAAGGGAAAAAATGAAAGCTGAACTGGCAGAATTTAAAAATTCGATCAAAGATCCAATCTAATCTAGATAATCTAACAGCTAGGGTAAGCGAGGCAGAAGAACAAATTAGTGATCTAGAAGACCAAGTGATAGAAAAGAAGGAAAAAGAGGAGTCAGGGAGAAACAACTCAAAATCATAAAAACAGAATTAGAGAAATAAGTGACACCATGAAACTTTCCAATGTCAGAATTATTGGGATCCCTGAAGGGCTGGAGAGATAGAGAGGACTAGAAGATATATTTGAGCAAATCGTAGCTGAGAACTTCCCTAATCTGGGGAATGAAACAAACATTTGTGTTCTAGAGGCAGATTAAGGAAAACAGGCCAATGCCCTGGCATGTAATAGTAAAACTCGCAAAT